>NC_045704.1:5234141-5320435 GCF_009834535.1 Camelus ferus
GAACCTGTATCTTTGACTTTTCTGGCTTCCAGAGGCCCACCTGCGTCTCTTGGACTGTACCTCTTTTCTCTCTCTCAGTTCGCAATGGTTGTGTGGCCTCGACATTTCGATCCTGGTGGTCACATATCCTCTCCTGTCTCCCCTCATTCGCTCTGCCTCCCTCCTTTCTCGCTTAACGACCCTGGTATTATACTGGGCCCACCTATATAATCCAGCTTCGTTTGCTTAGAGGTCGGCTTGCTAGCAAGCCGTTAACCGCAATCTGCAGCCATAGGCCCCCTTTGCCAGGGAAAACTGACCTCTTATATGTTCTGGGGATTAGGACATAGACATCTTGGGGGGGATCATTTTTCTGCCCACCACACTAAGCTTTTTAAGATAATTTCTGGCTTTGAGTTTCTGTCCTCATGAAACTGTTGATCTCTCTTCTGTCTTGCCTTCCACAAAAGCATTCTGCTCCTGGCCAACCTAACTGCATTGCTCACCACTCTCTGTGGTGTCCCCCAAAACCAATTACACAAGCAATTCTTACTGTTGTTTGGAGCATGGAGGAGAAACTCAAACAACTTGAATTTTGAAATAAAAACCTCCATCATTTTAAAATCTTCCATGCCACTATAAAAAAATTATTTTTTAACTTCATTTTTTAATTTTTAAACTATTTTAAACTTTGTAACTTTTTTTAAACTTTACTTTTTTTCTTATCATCCTTCATTGTAAGCTCCAGAAACCTGCTATTCTGTCCACCGCATCCAAGTTCCCTTTCACTGTTTCTCCTCCCTTCCCTAACCTTCCTTCACTCTCCCTTATTACCAATTTTCTGTCCATTCTCTTTATAGGGCAGTTAAATTATTTTTTCTTTCCTTCTTTCTGTTTTTGCAGAGTGAACACATTTGTGTGTCAGTGTGTCCTTCCACATTTCTTCACAAGGTCTTCATCTTTCAGCTTCAGGATGGATTACTGTGGTCTGTCTCTAAACAAAGGCATTTCCCTTGTCCCCCAGCTCACCATGCCCCTCAAAAAAAAGATTCTGATCTTTGCTGTGAAATGAATCTTTTTTTTCCCTACTGTGCAGTAGACAACTCTTACCCTGAGCTCACAGTCAGATTTCTCCAGAGGAGTAAAAGTAGCTCATGTGCAAATAATACTACTTTTCTCTGTGAAAAGAAATAGATCAGATAGAGGAAATACTTAACTCAGATTACTCAAAAGCATTTCCTGAAGGAAATAGGTTAATTATTTAACACTAAATTTTGTTGAATCTGGTTATCAGTGAGCTATTTTTACCAATCAAGAAGGATATATTTCCTAAATTGGTACTGAGCAATTCATGTGAAATGAAACTTGCTCACATGAACTAGTTTAAAGTAAAGGATGCATTATAGTATCTGTGGTCTGTTTATACCTTCGCTTAAGTAAGCACATTGTTGTAGGTTCCAGTGAGCTGAACTTTGCCTACATGTATTTCTACTCTGGGCTAAAATATTTAGGGAATATATTTTGAATTATGTTTCCCTTTTTTGAATACCAGAAATTCTGAATGGTAGCCAAGTTCGAGGGTGGCTTGTGTTTTCCTCACTGCCTCTTCTCTTTGTATAAGGTGCCAGTTTCCTTCTTAATTTTTCATATAAAATCCTAACATACTAAAGATCTATCAATTACTCTTGCTGCCCCAAAACTATACCCATCCTCAAAAATACATAGGAAGGGAAAAGAAAACTTATCAAAGTTAGTGACTATTTTCATGCTATTTAAATATGTCTAAAGGAACATAATGAAATGAATTTTACCATATCTCACCTGCCTCCACCCCCCAATCCCATGTGGGTTTGCTTGAGTAGGATTCTGGGAGCAAATGAAGAAGGACAGTGATGCCGTGATCCAGGCTCTCTCTGGGGTCTCCCCAGCACTTGGATCGGCACTTGGTATAAAGTAGGTCTCAGTCCGAGCCAGCTGAGTGAGTGAGTGACTCACAGGCATCGAATGAGTAACATCAGTGAATTAACAGCATTCTTTGTAGGACTCAGAGAATAAGCTGAGTGCCCTATGGCCTTCCCAGCCTCACGTACTATTTTGATGTTGGGGTCATTTCTGGGAATGTTATTCTGTACTTGACAAAAGTCTAGTACAATTCCAGGGTTAAGTAACTTGCCCTAGGGAAATTTTATGATAAAATATTAAGAAAAATGGTTAAATGCCCAACATGACATAGCACTGTCCTTTGGTGTTTAGATAATGTATGGCTGTAATTTTCTTACTTTATATGCTTTCTACATTTTCCACCGTGTGTACGCACTACTATATAGTAAGAAAATGCAAATGTTTAAAAGAGAAAATCTCTCTTCTCCAGATATGATTTGGTTAGAGGATGAGTCAGATAGATATAATAAGAGAATCTTAAATACATGTGTCCATAATTCACTCTTTAAATCCAGGAACAGGAAACTCAGGAATGAAATAGATTAAGAGAATCAAAGATACTTGTATTCAAGATTAGCAAGTAGGAGTGTCCTCAACAGAAATGGTGATTATCTATAATTCAGGGATTAAATGTGATAATGAACGTACAAAGACAACATGAAGTAGAAAATGCCACGTGGCAAGCACTGAGTAAAGGGCAATTTACTATGATTATGCCAATATGTGTGGTCAATTCCCAAGCAAATGATTGTGTAACCCCTGCTAGAGGGAGAAATCTTCCAGCCTTGGCTGGAGAGTGGGGAGGATCCAGTGTCTGTATTTTTTAAAATGTCTACAGGTGCTTCTCATGTGCAAATTGGTATCCCTGCACAAGAACCATAAACCAACAGAAAACCCAAAAGACCGAGGACAATGATGGGTAGACGACAGCCCAAGCTTTTCTGCCACAGAAGAGTGGTTCCACTCAGGAAGACTGAGCAAGAGGCTCAGAGTCTTAGCTAAGGACAAGCAAGTCGGGACTTCTAATACGACCTAATGCCATCGACGGGGGAGGGCAGTTCAGCACAAGAAGGGAGCACCAGGTGAGTTAACATGGAAGTTACATCCTGGATCCAAACCGTGATGGATTTGGGTCCCGGAGGGTTAAAGCCCTGCTTCCGTGGGGCATGGACCGGATTCCACAAGAGGCTGAGACAGGAAGTATGAGGCAGAGAAAAATTCCCCCAGGAGACTCCCGAGTCTGGGTGCCAGGAAGGGTGATGGACGAGCGCGGTCCCAGCTCCACCCGCACCGCAGGGCTCCGAGTGGCTGTGGAGCTGTGCGCTCCCGGCCGGACCTCAGACCTGACTGCAGCGCTCCGGGCTGCGGCCTGGGGAGCGGCTTCAGGCAGCAGGCTGTCCCCGTCATTCTCGTAGGTGCTGCAGTGACCCCCACCCCTGTGGCCACGGTGTTCCCAAGCCAAGGGTCTAAGTGACTTCAACCCTATTTACAGGTGACCACAGCCGGTTAGCCTGTGCTGCTCAAAAGGAAGATCCCACATGGGGTTTTGATGTGTTAGGGGGGTTGCTAATACCTGGCCTGCTTTGAATCGTTTCATCCTGACAGCAGCCTGGGCAGTGGAAGTTTCATCTCCCAATTTTATTTCAACTTTTTTTGTTGAAAGTATAGTTGGTTTACAATATTGTGTTAATTCTTGGTGTACAGCATAGTGATTCAGTTATACATACATATATATATATTCCTTGTCATATTCTTTTTCACTATAGGCTATTAAAAGTTATTGAATGTAGTTCCCTGTGCTATACAGTAGGACCTTGTTGTTTGATGCAAAAATTACTAAACAAAGTATTTGCAGACTAAACCTAGCCATGTATATGACAGAGTTGAGTTTATCTCAGGATTTAAATGTGGTTTTGATCTCCAGGATCTCTTTATCAACTTATCATAAGTAAAGAGCCTGTGGACCACTTCTCAGAAAAATGTTTTAAAATCATAAGATTTAGAGAATAAAGAAGGAAGATAATTATACTGAAAAGCAGGTATCAAAATATAGAAATGGGCATTTGTGATACAGTAATATCTGAATTATTGGAAGGAACGTGTTGAATAAGAGGATCCAGTGGTGGGTCTACTGACCGCAACATTCTGCCATAGCAGTGAGTGTAAATCAACTTCTGAGATCTGCAACAATTGCATTTTGAATGTAAATAAAGTTAAATAACAAATAAGCCATGAAGTGTGGATTCAGATTCAGGGGTATCTCGAGTCCATATCCCCACCACTTCCCAGAGCTCCCTGCTCTTCCCCTAATGTCATTGAAAGAAGTGGGGAAAGTTTGTGAAGCGAAGGGCATGTTCCATTGCAAAGAAATCTCGTAGCAAACCTGGGAGCATGGCCAGGGAAAGGTTAACGCTGAGATCAGAGGCAGTGGGAAACCTAGCAGGGGCAGCTCTTTACAAGTCACATCATATACTCTGTGTGTGTCCACGTGTGTGTGCATACAGACGTGTGGGCATGTATGATGTATACACCTGCCTTTCGTGTGAAGCCGCCTCACTGTCCAAATTTGAAATCCATCCAAACGTGCAGTGCAGTCAGCCGAAGCTCCGCCAGATGCTAAGTTGTCTGTTGTTGCTCTGTCTCTTCTGCTGAACTCCACGAGTAAACCACGCGCCAGCTGTTGCTTTCAGGGACAACAGCTCTGTAGGCTACAGGTCCATGCCTTGTTTCACTGCCAACTCCGAATTCCTTTCAGGACAAATTGCCATTTGAAAAAGGGGGAAGCATTCAGTTGTCCCACAAGCCTCTGAGTGAGGAAAAAACATAACCTTAGAGACAGCTCTGTGGGACAGCATCCAGGAGGGGGCAGAGCACTGGGCTGCGAGTCGAGGCTGTGTTTCTTTCAAGCTCTGCACTGAATTTGAGGTGGCATGTCACTTCTTTGGCCCTTGATTTGTTCAGCTTAAATTAGGGTCTTGGACCTGGTTGATCCAACGTTAGAGTATCACTTTTCTGCTCGGTGACCCTCCATGGCTCCGCAATTCCTTCAGAGGGAAAAATGCCCACATCCTCACTGCAGCCTCTTAGGCTCCACCCCCAAAACCACCACTTATTTCCTATTCACTCTGGCCCACACCAGTCTCCATGCTGTCTGTCCAGCGTGAGGGACCTCCAGGCCTGTGATCACTGTTCCCTCTGCCCACCACTTTGCCTCCGTCTTTGCCTTATTCAAAGGTCACTGCCCCATCCCCACTCCTCCCTACCACACATTCCTCGCCCTCCTTTATTTTCCTCCGCAGCACTTATCACCAGCTCACAGACCCTGTATTTCTTTCTTTTACTTATTTTCTCTGACGATTTTCAGACTGGAAAGGCCATGGTGGATAATAGCAGAGAAATGGGGGGAAAAAAGACAAATGAGGGAAGGTATCTTCTAAAAGCTAATATGCCCACCTGAAAAGGAGGTAGGAGATAAAGTAGTAGTCGTTACAATTTTGGTAAACCCAAGGTACGTAGTCAGGACTAGTTTTCACAATATTTGGGGGTAGGGAGGCAGCAATAAAAAGAAATTTATCCTGAAAACAAGAAATTAAATTCTTGGGAAGATGATGTGTTCAGCTTGAAATGTCAGTAATACTTTTATGACCTTGGTCTGATAATATCCTGCCTTATAATTTGATCTGTTTGGCAGCTGGGTCATGAATCTAATGGTGCCACAGTTTCGGGAGCAGAACAGACCACCCCACGATGGGAACGGGACAACCATCTGTATCCCATGGGCAAACTGGGGTTATTTTATGAATACCTTGAATGAGTAAGTCATCAGTGGAGATTTCGGTGCTGTCGGTTATACTAGAGTATGCTTTGGGTCTCAGAAGCATCGGTTACTGAGCCAAACAATAGACCTAGCATACCGAAACGGAGCCCGCTTTTCTCAATTAGATGCAATTATGCAGTCAGGCTTTCAAATAGGGTGCCTGTGTGTATCTTTGTCAATATTTATGTTGTACAAAGCTGAAGATTTACTGCCAAGGAATGAAATGGAATACTCATTCAGGTACGTCTCCACCATTGATTCTCAGATCCTTCTGGTCATGTCGTCTAAGGATGAACTCAGAACCGTTACTAGATGTGACTCAGCTCGGGCTGTAGCCCGTGTGGCACAGCTGTTGGCTGATATCCTTCTAAACAGAGTCATGTGAGCCAGCCAGCCTGTGCAGAAAGCCCGCAAGAGCATCCTGCCTCATGGCAGCAAGGGTCACAGGGTCACCCCTTCCACATCTCACACCTGCCTTTGACATTGTTCCTATTTCTTCTGGCCGATGGTTTCTGCCTGGTTCCTTGAGTGACCTCATGGCACATCACTGGCTTGAATTCAGGATGAATTTGCTGATCTGGAGTATTGGTTGAGCACAGATCCCCTCCTTCTCCAATGTCTTTGTCCATTTCTGTACATTTGCTTGGGCTCTGTTTCTCTTTGGTTGAACTTGGTTTTGAGCTCTCGGTTGCCTTTAAATGGTTGCATCTCAAAATAGATTTCCATAGGAAACGTCATCTTTTCTATTATGCATGGCGCACTTTTATCTACTAGAAGGCTGATGATGTGCACGTTTTGTATCTGAGCCCTTTCAGCTCACCACTGCCTTGAATTAGTTTTTTTTTTTTAAGCTTAGGAGACAGGAAAGGATTTTGGTCAATAGGCTTTGCATTTATGCATGCGGGTTCATGTCTGCAAAGGCACCCCTTTGTGCTTCCTGTTTATAAGTCTACAGATAGAGGGAGTTTTTTTTTCCTAAATTACATTCTATATATAAAATAATTGCTTTTAAAATATACATTATACATGGAAACGCATCTGGTTCCCTCGGTGAGTGAAAGGTCATCTTGTGGCATCTTCAGTCAGCTATGCTTTGTGGCCTGGTGTCTGATTTGAGTTTCATCTTTGCTTTTGTTGTGTTTCGTGACCAGGTTCCATTAAGGGTGCAGCTGCAGTCCCTGGTGTAGAAGTTATGTTCGTTTATTCTGCTTATTTTCAAAAGGACTATAAGCCAATGACCTGTTATTCCAAAATGAGTCATAATTGTAAATATGTCTTATTGGGGCTATTATCAGCATTAATAATAACAACAACATTCTGAGGGCAGCATATCATTTGGTATTTTAACACACACGAAAAAAGCCTTGGAAAAAAGTTATTGTTCTAGTTAAGTCAAATAAAGGTCATTGAAAGGAAAAGTTGTACACTTTTGGGAGAAATTGATAGGACTTTTAGAACTTTATAGTCTCATTAAAATACCAATTAAATAATTCAGCCTCCCCCTACCCTGCAAAACAGGATGGAGTAACAGCTATTCTAGAGAGATTTTTCAGATTTATTCATTTTCCTATTATCTAAATAATCCCTAACGAATTAGAAAATTCAATCCATTTCTGAGAGTAGGCAGTCTGTTATTCTGTATTCAATGCTGGAGTGAAACTTATTTTGTGTTCTTTTCGTTCATGGGAGATAGAATTTCCAAGTGCTTTTTGAATTATTTTTGTTCCTCTAAAATAAAGTGCCTTTGGTGGTGATCTCCTGACCTCAGTTTCCTCCTCCCTAGTTTTCCCCATGATCATTAATGACACCCCACCTGCCTTTTTAGTTATGCCTCTTAGCTGCTGAAGGGGAACAGCTTCTGACAGATGACCCTGGAGCCCTCCACCCGTGCTTCGTTAGGCCTCGCACCCAGCCACCAACCCTAGTCTCCTCCTGAAGTACCTTTCTCTGCTTTTCTGCCTGGAAGGACTCTTGCCAAGCCTTGGCAGGAACCCCTCCACTTTTTAGAGATTTTCTGCTCTCCTCTCTAGGCATGAATTGCAGTTGATTCTTGTCTTGATGGTGCGTGATCGTGTCCGTGTCCATTGTGCTCCCCGGCTGGACTGATCCTGTCGGAGACAGTAGTCAGGCTTTTCATCTTCCCGTCCATGTCCGGAGCACCACAGCCTGGACACTCGTCCTCATATGTGTTTAAGTGACTTGAGCTTGGAGTTTCAACACACTCACATACAACTGTTAGATGATTGGTGGTAACATTGCCCACAAGGCCCCCACAAGGTTCTATATGGCATATGTTTTTTTTTTTTTCTGAGTGAAATTTCTCTTTTATTTGTTTTAGTGAATTCCCCACTGTCCTTTGAGATTATTAGAGTAATCCTGATTTGTTAGCCACAATAGCTCTCCCCCCATCAGTGAATGATCCTGCTGTCTGTGAACTCAGACATGGGACATAAGAGAAATAATCTATCAGTCTTAAAATCTGGAAGCCATAAGATGTCATTTTGTACTTAGAGCACCCACAGCACAAACACCAGTCTCTCAAGAATTTGGCAATGCCTTCCCAGAGGGCGGGTGCCGTAAGTGAAATGCAGTGAGTGATGAAGGGAGACCTCTTTGTCTCTGGTACTGCCTTTTCCACCCTTGCTGTGTTAACTTGATCTTCCCTTCATATATTATGTTCTCCATTTAATTTACTGCAGTTAATATCAGTTGTTCTTCAACATCTCCTTGCACCCGCCCCCTCCATTCCCTCTCTCTCCAGTGCTATCCCACCCACGCCTCTCCTGCGCTCTCCAGGACCAGGCCTGTCTCCCCCACGCCCTCACCTCTGTTCTGTCTGCCCACCACCTGCACTGACATTTCCTTAACTCCGCAGAATGAACTTTCCAAAATGGCAGCTGAGTAACTGGGGGGGATTGTAGACCTCTCATCTCTTTACTGATTCATTCGTTTATCTATCCAACAAACATTGAGCACCTGCTATGCCAAACACTGTATCAACTGCTGGGGAGACCAAGACAGGTAAGACTTGGTGTCTGCACTCCCCAGGCCAGGTGAGGCATGGCGAGTAGTTGATGGATTGCTAAGCAGGTGAACACAAATTGGACTTCCTAGAGCTGGAAATATTTGAACTGAATTTTGAAAGGTGAAAGGAAGTTAGCTCTCTAATGTGTGGTAGAGGGAGTGGACACTTCATGCAGAGAGGTAGAGACATATAAGAGTACACGGCATGAAGCAGCTTGGCCAGACTGGAGAACAACAAGTAGGGCTAGAACAAAGTATCCATGGGTGGGAATATCAGGTGCACAAGGCCTCTGTCAGGATGGGTCTTGTGTGCTTAGACTTGAAGGTATCCTTTAAGAAACAGGGGTATATTGGAATATTTGTAAGCAAGAGAATTGCATAATGTTTATGTTGAAGAAGACCTGGTTATTCTGGAAGCAGAATGGAAGATACTATTTTGGGGGAGAGGCCCATATTTTGGGGGGAAAGGATATTTTGGGGACCACCCCAGGTAACCCAGACAACAAGTGGCACACGCCTGCAGAGAGGCCCTGGGCAGAGGGATAGAGACATGGGCGGCCGAAGTGGTAACTGCTGCAGAGGTGACTGCAGGGCCAGTGCGGTGGGCTGCAGAACTGCTGAGGTGACTTTCCAGTGACCCATCTGGAGAGCGGATCTGCAGGGGGAGTGTAACGGGAGGAGCTGGTTTCGAGGAGATGGTTCTGTGTGTGGCATTTTGAGTGCGAAGTGTCTATGGGACATCTGAGGGGTGATGTCCTGTTGTTAAGCTGGATTCACCAGTCAGGAGCTCAGAGGAGCTGTGGGTGAGGCTGTGGGGGCGATTCAGTCCTGCCAAGGGGAGGATTGAAGACGAGGCCCTGGGGAAAAGGGCCATGTACATGGCAAATGGGAGAAGAGAAATCCACCAAGAGAAAGAAGAATAGCAGAGCAGTTGGGAGAAAACTAGTTGAGGCAACACAGAGAAGGCTGTAACCTGGCTTAAGAGGGATTTGAACACTGACTAAAAGGAGCATAGTGAGAAAGGTGGGTGTGTGGGGCAAGAAAAGCAAGAGCTAAAGCCCACCTTTAATTGCCAAGACTGGGGAAAAGGAGGAGGAGGACTATACTTAGGTAGCCTTTAAAAAACAGATCTGTGTGTATCTGTGTGTGTGCATATGTGCACACACACTTTTCTGCCTGGGCTTTTTAAATTTATTTAAGTAAAACAAAAATTAAGGGGGGAAAACATTCCACTGAGAGGAAAATATTTGTCCACGGCAAAAGCTACCTGGTAATCAAATAAACAGGAGCTGAAAATGCCCACTGGTTTGAAACACGCAGCCACCGGCAGTGCAACTCCTGTCTCAGTGCCGCGGTGAGGGCCGTGGGGGATGCAGGGCTCTGAGCCCTGGAGGAGTCATCAGCACAGGTACTTCTCCAAGAAACTGGACTTTAAAGGGAAGAAGAAAGTGTAGAAAGTATCAGAGAGCAATACAGGGCCGTGAGAGAGGGTTGGGCGAGGGTTAGTTTTGTTTACAGTGGGCGTTTCTGGCCTTGCTGAGTTGCTAGGCCTTTGCTGTTGTTGGTCTTTGTTCCAAAAGCTTTTTAGAAAGTTCTTCTCGCTTGAATATCTGAACAGATTAATTCATGTTGGATTATTTCTGGTGTTTTATTTTTTAATTAAAAAATTATCTGGAATTTATTTTAATGTCAAAAGTGAGGACACTGTACCAGGTCTTCCAATGATTTAGCTAATTACTTCAGTACTTGAATCCACTGTTTTAAAGTGTCAGTTTTATAATATTACTAAAATCTCATAAATATCCACGTCTATTCTTGAAATGTTTTCTATTTCACTCATACTCTCAGTGCACTATTTCTATACTGTTTCCATGACCATAGATTAATACCTCCTAGATTTGGTCCTATTTTAACCTTTCCCAGAATGTCCCTAATACTACAAGTTCAAACATCCCTCCTCATTATTTTATTTGTTTATTTGTGTATATTTCTGGAAGAATTTTAGGATCACCTTTCAGAATTTTTTCTTAAATCTATTTGAGATTATTAACTAAATTTGCATTCAGATTGTAAATTTATTTTGGAGAAAAAATGTTCTATGTCCCCCAAACTTGAGTCTGCCCAGCGAAGAGTATGGTGCATTCTACTGTTCATTCAATCATCATTTTTTTCTTTTTTTAAGTCATTTATCAGAATCATCTTAACATTTTTCATTAATTTATTTCTGAATAGTCTGTGCCTTTGTTGTCATTATAAATGATACCTTTTCTGGGTTTTGAACTGGGTTGGTTGCTAATAAAGTCTTAATTTCTGGCTTCTCTTGAATAAGAAGGAGATCTGACAGTGTGGGGCCCTCCTTCCAATATGGTGACTGTGAGCAGCGTGTTTCATGAAGACGTCCACTTGCCAATTTGCCAGTGGCTGCACCCACTCCACACATTACTGCTACTTACATGCCCCCTGTAGGCAGACGAGTTCATGTAGGTTTAGGTGGGTTATGGACACAGATACTGACATCACTGCTGCCACGCTGCTGACGCTGTGGTGTCACTAACTCTGGTTCTTGCTCTCTAACGTCCCTGAATATGACAGCTCCTTTTGGGCTGTGGACATGCTGCATCTTTCCAGCACTGTCTGCTTTTCTGCAACACACCCCTGCCTCTCAGGTCAGAAGCAAATGTCAGCTCCTCCTACCCATCCACCCCATCCACGGTCTTGCCGTTCCTGGCCAGAGTGGTCCCTATCCCTTGACTGAGCAGTAACCCTAAAGGGACTATAAATTTGCCTCTCATCCACTGTCTTAGTTACATACCTGTGCTAGTTTACTTTAAAGGTCTGCCAGTTAGGAGGGGAGGGTCTAAAAGTCTTTTAGATCTCTGGCCTTATCATTTCTAACCGCTCCCCCACCCCATGGAACAGCTTACCACAGATCTCTGCTGCCCCATCTGTAGCAATGCCCTGTAAATTACAGACAGAGAGAAAAGAACTTCTAAGCCACCACCATAACTTTGACTTCCTGTGACCACACAGACCATAGAAATATCAAGATAAAAATTCCTGAAGAAGGATATTTTGCTTATGAAGACACTTTAATTGCATACCTTTCTGTGACTTGTAATAACTTCATAGACTCTCTGAATGTGCTGCACTCACCTTCCCAGACTCAAGGGAGCTTGCTCACTTGCCTATTTTCAGTGTATTTCCTCCAACATTCTCTATGCATAGCTTTCCCAAAGGTACATTTCTTACTTCTATTTAAATTGTTAGATACATCCACAATATTCTTTTTTTAATCCTCAATTACAAATCATCTTCCAAGATTGTATTATTTCAACACTGAGAGTGAATAATATGCTTCAAGATTCCCTAAGTTTATTACCAGCAAATAACTATGGTTGGTTAAAGATTCTTAAGTATGTTATTCCTACTAAGGGTATATAAGTGAAAGAAACAGGTTGTAATTAGTCTTCTTCCCAGAGATTTTATATTTGCCTTTTGTTTGGATTCTTTCACTGTTGAACATTATTATTACCATGAATGTCTTTTCTCTTTGGGATTTAGTTCACCATTTGCCCCTCTCTCTTTACAGGAGTAAAGGAATTGATGTTGTCCTTCCATCCATCCACCACTCCATGTTGTGTGTCCATTCCTTCAACAGGTATTCAGTTTGGGTTCACCACCTTATTTGTGGCCTCTTTCCAGTGGCCCCTCTGTTGGCTCTGGAGAACAATATATTGGAAATCAGAGTGGGTACATGGAAACTTGACTACCCAGTATAGACGCATGGTGCCAGAAAAAGCCCAGGACATCGCAGCGTGGCAGCCCACCATGCAAGGAACAGCAATTCTGGCTGTGGTGGACCAATGTGAGTAAAAAGGCTTCATGGGGTGAAGACCTTGAAAAGTCCAAAAATGCATTGGCGTTGCTTCCTAAGGAATCCAGTGTTGGGTATTGTTTAATATGAGAGGGAGATGCTAACACTATCATCGTTATAAACAACATAGTTGTTGTAACTGTAATTATTATTTTTAATATATTTTCTTTATAATTATTATTTGTGACTTACAAGAGCTCTTACAGAGGCAGTTGTTAAGAAGCGTGGCCATTATACTGTTGCTGAAGTGTTAATTCAGTAGAGGCATGGTAATAGTATTAATAAGTACTCACTCTTTTGATCCTCACATGACTATAAAGGTTACCCAGCAGTGCTTTATAATGGAGATAGAAATCTATCCGTTTAAGAGTTTGTAGAACCTAGAATAAGAGCAGTCATTCCACCGTATTTTGCCATATATTCCAGACTATCAGTTTAAAGTAGGAACTACCTGATGAGGCCATATAAACCCTTTGTGCATCCCCAATCATTCATTACCTTCCTGGTCCCCTGGGGCAGAGGTTCTTCCAGAAGGTGGTCCCAACTCTCCTCCCCACCCCACTCTTGGCCTTTGCTACCCACTGTTGGTCATTAGCTAAGCATCCTCATGTCCTGCATGTGTCTGAGCTGTGAGGGAACAGAAACAGAACTCAGCTGTTTACAAACTGTATTGACTATGATTATGTCTGAACAGTCTCTCTCCTTCCCTGCCCACACCCCCCACAGGGCAACAGGGGGCTCACAACCACAGCGATTCCCATGCCAGCCCATCAGGGAACCTTCTTCCCTAGAAATATTCTTACAACCAGGGCTGTTTCCTCCCTTACTTCACTGCCAGTTTCACTCCCAGGTTACAGTCCCCAACAAAAGGCTATCCCAGTTTGAAATTCTTAATCAAGTCACATTGATCCTGAGTACCTGGCATTTTCCTATGAGCACTCATAGAAACAGAACAGGGCCTGGCAGTGGCAGTGGGCCAGGTTCCTGGGTGAGGGGACCTGCTGGGCCCTTCAGGTTCTGGAGTCTGGCCCGAGCTTAGCTCCCAGTAAGGCGTCTTCCCATCTGCATGATTTTGGGCCAGGCTTCAACAGTTCAGAGCTTCATTTATCATCTGCAAACAATAATTCCTTACTGCATATTTTAAGACTGTCATGTACCACAAAGGGTGCTTAGGGAATTCAGTGAGTCAATGCATGGAAGTCACACAACCTGGTCCTCAGGGAATGTTAGTTATCTTCATTATGCACCATCGATAAAATTGGCTGTACAGACTTGGCCAGGTATCAAGCTACAGGCACAAGAATTTGACAATGTGTCACTTTCTGGGTCATACTCACAATTTTACACAGTAAAACACGCTACCTGGGACCACCCAGCTCTCAGCCCACCAGACTCCCCACCCCAAGAACCCTCAATTTATCTGATTTGCTTGCTACCCCTACTTCTTGGAGAAAGCTGGCATATCACACACAGTCAATGACTGCTAGGTTATGTCCATTCCCATTCACTCAAATTGCCCCATTTTCAGTATCCACTGTGCTGCAAAACATAGACAAATGTTCAGAATATGACAGCAAGGCCTTTCCGGTTCCACAGTCAGAGAAGTATGAATCTGTCATGTTTAATATGCCATATGACACTAAGCAAGGCAGGAAAACAGGCTCCTGTGCTTTAAGAAAATTTTTAGCAATGACGTTTGAAACTAAAAGGGTTTTTGTTTGACCTTCAGCTAACCAGAAAATTCAATTGACTCCTATTACCCATTACTCAGGTGTCCTGGTTTGATTGTATTAGGTGCTTTTTCCTCATCTCCCCAGCATGACTTTGCTCCATCAGCACAGACGGAGTGTCTCCAAGGCTGCTCCGTGTGCATGGGCGTGTGTATGCACACATGTGCACCCACTGATTGGTGCCACTGATCCATATCCAGGAGTTGTTCTGTCTTACAACTCAAGCATTGCTTTATTATATCCTAGAAAACTGCTTTTAGATCATTGATTGAACTACAGACCATCCTCTTGCCCACATTAGGAAGTGACATCTTCCAAGACACAGGTCCTGTGTGCTTGTATATATGTATAAGTAAGAATTAAATATGTATGTCATCCCCTCACATATTTAATTTGTGCCTTCCTAATTGAATGTGCACAGTAAAGGCTAACGTCCCATATCAGGAGAACTTTTAGGAAGAAAGAAGAACGAATTAGCCACCAGGGAGAAGACAGGACATCAAGCAGGAGTTTGGTATAAAATCATTTATTCTAAAGCTGCTCTGGCTCAATAAATAAGTGGAATTGACATTGTTGTATCATGACAGAGCATCTGCTATTGAAGACTGATTCTAATTTACTTTGATATAAGTGGAAAATTGTGTCGGAACAGCATGGGAAATGAAGCACACTGCATCTATCTGTACTCCTGAAGTGTGTCTCAGAGCTGCTCAGTTTTGAGGAAAAGTATCTTGTCTGGAGACAATAGAATTATTTTCATTGTTGGAATTTTTGTAGCTTCCAGAAGCACATCTGCAGGTGATTCTGTAAAAGTCTAGAGTTGACTTAAATAGCAGGAAGTTTTAGCCTATTGAAATCAGGAGAAGTGAAATATTTTTGCCCACCACCACCAACACCACCACCACCACAAGGCAAGCACGTGTACACCCAGAGAGATTTCACATCAGAGGGAATGACAAAGCTGTTCATGTTACCGAGGCCAAACTTGTTCTGCTCACTGCACAACAGTGATAAATAAATCAGGAGACAAGGTTTTGGGGCAAGGAATAGTAACTTTATTCAGAAAGCTGGCAGACCAAGAAGATGGGGGACTAATGTCCTGGGGAATCATCTTGCCCAAGTCAGAATTCAGGCTCCTTTTAAACTAAAAAGTGGAGGGGGTGTGGTTGGTTCTGCAAACTTCTTGGTGCAGGCATTCTTTGTTCTTGCAGCCATCCATGGGGTTCAGGCTATGGTGTCCCTGTAAACCTCCAACAAAACAAAGGTTATTCTCTATTTTGCAACTTGCCATCTCTGCATAAGTGCAGAAGTGCTAACATCCTTAAAGGTCAGAGTCCCGAGAATAGGCTTTCCTGTAGGTTTTAGGCTAAAGGTGCAGAGCCAGCAAGATTAAGCCTGGAAAACAGGGCGCAGTGCTTCAAACTAAAGGAACAGATCCAATATGGCGTCAGATGTGTTCTCTATTACAGTTCTAGTTAGGGGAAATCTTGCAGTAGAAAATCCCCTCAGTTGTTTTTCTTGCTTTGCCTAAGATCTTGTTTGTTGGCTTGTGGTCTCATGGTGTCCCAACCGTATGTTCAGATGAATACTATTAAAATCATTTGGTGCAGAAAACATATTTTTTTCTGCTTCAAAAAATGACTCAAACATTTCGCTTTGTTTATTCCATAGAATTTGGATTGAATCTATTCTCGACTTTCTTCTTCCTTCAAACCATTTTTTTACTGGAGGGTTTAAAGCCCAAATTAAAGAATTTTGGAGAAGAATCATGTAACTCATAAGAGCTCTACATCCAAATTTAAGCCTGACCCATATTTACACTTTTAATCAAGGAAGACAATAAACATTGTTAGTCAATCACTTATGAAGTTTTTAACTTTGTCCATGTAAACTTTTGGAAGTTGGGAGGCTTAGAAACTTGATCTAACAAAACAGGTATCATTGCTTGACCCTGTGAGTGAAGGAATCCCAGTGTAGTTTACTGCAAGTACATTTTATTAAAAATAATAAAGAATTCTTGCTCTCTAATAAAGCAACAGACAGAAGCACATACTGAGTGTTTAAAATAAATCAGAATATGGGTTAACTTATCTAAACAAGTCAAGATAGTATAGGGAAAAAAGTATGAACTTGAAGGAAAATACATATTGTGCAATTAATATCCTAATTTTAAGAAGCAAATGATAAAAAAAAAACAATTTTTAAATTACTTATCTACAAAGGAGATATAAAGCAAACTTACTTTCATAAGTGTTACATAAACAAAAGGGCTATCTAAATCTACATTATTAAAGACTAAATTATACCAAATACATATTCAAGGATGATTGATATTCATGATATTTATAATTTTTGAAAGTATAACTTACATAAAACATATACAAGCAGCTCTTGAATTATCCGAGTTACCCTAGTCAACAGTTATTCTTAATGTAGTTTAAAAATGTAATGGGCAAAGTACAGTCCCTTCCATTTGAATAGCCACTGGAATTCTGGATATTCCCGTAGGTTAAAGAACAAAAGCAAAGTAACTATTCTACTTTAAAGAAGTTGCTCATAGACTTTAAGACATTCACTATATATATACTGTTACAGGAAAGAATTAAGCAATTTGAAATTTAAAAAAAAAAGAAATCTACTGCTGAAAATGAAATTCTCTCATGTCTGCTGACCATAAAATAAAGGCACTAAATTAATGCTCCATTTACTGTTTTCCTACCAGCATAGGCCATGATAATTGCCTTCACATTCCCTGTATGCTAGATGAATGAACGCCTCCAAACATGCTCAGGTCTGAGTGTTGAATGTGTGTGAAAGCCGTCAATCACCTAGCTTGTCTGGAACACACAGATTCTTTTGAGAGGGGAACTACACTTCATAAATATATATGGGAAGGTAGTAGCTCTAACTCGGGTTTACAGTGAAAACTGAGTGAATTTAAAACCGGCACTAGGAACCAGTCTGAGGAACCACAGTAATTGTTTCTAGAGCTATATCTATTCTATTTATGCTACATGAAAAAACGTCCCTCCAAATGCTCAATTCTGTAGGATAAGGGTGTGTAAAATCATCAATCACTTAGCTTTTGGGAAGACACATTTTCTTCTCAGTGGGAAAATACACTACATACATATATATGGGGAAGTAATAGCTCGAACTCAGTTTTACATTGAAAACTGCATGAATTTCTCTAACCGGCACCAGGAAACATACTGAAAAAACAGTGTAAGTGTTTAGAGTGCTACCTATTCTCTTTAAGCTAGATGAATGAACGTCTCTGCAAATTCTCAATTCTGAGATTTAATTGTGTGTGAAAGCCGACAATCAACCAGCTTGTTGGAAATAAACATTATCTTTTCAGTGGGGATCTACACTACATGAATATAGATGGGGTGGTACTAGCTCAAACATTGTTTTACAGTGAAATCTGCAGGAACTTTCCCGGCACTAGGAAACATACTGAGAAACCAGAGCAATTATTTCTACTGCAACACATTCCCTTTATGCTAGATGAATGAAAGCTTCTCCACATGTTCTGTTCTGAGGGTTTAATGCGAGCGAAAACCAACTGTCACTTCGTTTGTAGGGAACACAAACTTTCTTTGGAATGGGGAACTAACTACATACATATATATGGGGAGGTACTAGCTCCAGCTAGGTTTTATAGTGATAAATTCATGAAATTCAAACCGGCACTAGGAAACATACTGAGAAACCAGATAAGTGTTTCAACTGCAAACGATTCCCTTCATCCTAGATGAACTAACGCCTCACCCCATGCACAGTTCTGAGAGTGAATGTGTACGAAAGCCATATATCACTTAGCTTGTAGGGAAAACATATTTTCTTTAGAGTGGGGAAAAACACTACATAAATATATATGGGGAGGTACAAGTTCCAACTCGCTTTTACAGTGAAAGCGTCATGAACTTCAAACCGGCCCTAGGAAACATAATGAGAAACCAGAGTATGGGTTTCTACTGCAACATATTCCCTATATGCTAGATGAAAGAACGTCTCTTCACATGCACGATTCTGAGAGTTAAGTTTCTATGAAAGCCATCAGTCCCATAGCATGTTAGGAATACACAGATTCTTTTCAGTGGGAAACTAACATACATACATATATATGAGGAGGTATTAGTTCCAAGTCGGTTTAAAAGTGAATACGGCATGAACTTCAAACCAGCACTAGGAAATATACAGAGAAACCAGAGTAAGTGTTTCTGTTGCTAACTATTATATTTATGCAAGATGAGCGAACGTCTCTTCTCATGCTCAATTCTGAGAGTAAATTGTGTGTGAAAGCCATCAATCACCTATCTTTTTGGGAACACACAGATTCTTTTCAGTGGGAAAAATCACTATATACATATATAAATAGAGTTAGTAGCTCCATCTCCGTTTTATATTGAAAAGTGCATGAAGTTCAAACCGACACTAGGAAACATGCTGAAAAACCCCAGTAATTTTTTCTACTGCAACCCATTCAATTTATGCGAGATGAACGGACGTCTCAACACATGATCAGTTCTGAGAGATGAATGTGTGCAAAAGCAATCTTTCACTTAGCTTGTTGGAAACACAGTTTGTTTCGAGTGGGGAATTACACAAATTCAGATATATATGAAGGTACTAGGTCCAAGTAGGTTTTACATTGAAATCTGCATTAAATTCAAAGCGGCACTGGAAAACATACTGAGAAATCAAAGTAAATGTTCCTAGTGATACCTATTCTCTTTAAGCAAGATGAACGAACGTCTCTCAAAGGGCTCAAATCTGAGAGTTAAATGTGTGGGAAAGCTTCAATCACCTAGCTTGTTGGGAACACACAGTTTGTTTTAAATGGGAATCTACACTACATACATATATATGTGTAGGAACTAGATCCAACATGGTATTACAGTGAAAACTGCAAGAACTTCAAACCGGCAGTATTAAAGTTACTGAGAAACCAGAGAAAGTGTTTCTAGTTCTATCTATTCTCTTTATGCTATATGAACGAACGTCTCTCCACATGTTCAATTCTGAGAGAGAATTTTGTGTGAAATACATCAATCACATAGCTTGTTGGGCACACACAGATTCTTTTCAGTGGGGAAGTACACTACCAATATACATATGGGAAGGTACTAGCTCCAACACGATTTTACATTGAAAACAGCAAGAACTTCAAACCAGCACCAAGAAAAATACTGAGAAACTAGAGGAAGTTATTCTACTGCATCCCATACCCCTTAAGTTAGATGAGCGAACATCAGACCACATACTGTGTTGTGAGAGATGTATGTGTGTGAAAGCCAACTATCATTTAGCTTGTACGGAATACACAGTTTATTCTGATTGGGTAAATACACTACATACATATATATGGGGAGGTACTAGCTCCAACTCGGTTTTACATTGAAAAGTGCATGAAATTCAAACCAGCATGAGGAAACATACTTAGAAACCAGTGTAAGATTTTCTAATGCAAACCATTCCCTTCATCCTAGTTGAAAGAACACCTCTCAACATGCTCAGTTCTAGAATTGGATGTGTGTGAATGTAATCCATCACTTTGCTTGAAGGGAAACATAGACTCTTTTGAGTGGGGAACTACACTACATACATATATGAGGAGGTACTATCTCAAACTCTGTTTTACACTAAAAAATACATGAACTTCAAACGGGCACTAGGAAGCATCCTGAGAAACCAGAGTATGTGTTTATACATCAACCCATTCCCTTTATGCTAGAGGAAGGAACTTCTCTCCACATGCTCAATTCAGTGAGTTAAGAGTGTGTGAAAGCCGTCAATCAACCAGATTGTTGGGAATACACAATTTCTTGTCAGTGGGTAAATACACTGCATGCATACATATGGGGAAGCACAAGCTCCAACACGGTTTTACAGGGAAAACGGCATGAACTTCAAACCAGCACCATGAAAAATACTGAGAAACCGCAGTAAGTGTTTCTACTGCATCCCTTTCTATTTCTGTTAAATGAACGAAAGCCTCTCCACATGCTATGTTCTGAGACTTGAATGTGTGTGAAAGCCAACTATCACTTAGCTTGTATGGAACACACAGATTTCTGAGTGGGTAACTACACTACATACATATATATGGGGAGGTAGTAGCTTCAAATCGGTATTATGTTGAAAACTGCCTGAATATCAAACCAGCACTAGGAAACATACTGAGAAATCAGAGCAAGTGTTTCTAAGGCAACCCTTTCCGTTTATGCTAGATGAAAGAAATTCTGTCCAAATTCTCAATTCTGAGAGTTAAGTGTGTGTGAAAGCCGTCAATAACATAGCTTGTTGGGAACACATAGTTTATTTTCAGTGGGAAAGTACACAACATAAATATGTATGGAGAGGTATTAGCCAAAACAATTTATTACAGTGAAAACTGCATGAACTTCAAACAACACTAAGGAAAGATACAGGGAAACCAGAGTAAGTGTTTCTACTGCAATTCATTCCCTTTATGTTTGATGAACTAACGACTCTCCACATACAGAATTCTGAGAATTCAGTGTGCGTCAAAGCGTTTATTCACCTAGCTTTTTGGGAGCACACAGTTTCTTTTCAATGGAAAACTACACTACATATTTATATGAGAGGAGGTTCTAGCTCCAAATCGGTTTTACAGTGAAAAATACATGAACTTCACACCAGCACTCGGAAACATACTTAGAAACCAGAGAAAGTGTTTCTACTAAAACCCATTCCCTCTATGCTGTATTAACGAACAACTCACCACATGCTCAAATCTGAGTGTTAATTGTGTGTCAAAACAAACATTAACCTACCTTTTTGGGAACACACTGTATTTTTCCATTCGGAAAATACAGAACATACATATATAAAGGGAGGTATTTTCTCCAACTATGTTTTACAGTGGAAATTGCATGAATTTCAAAACGGCACTAAGAAACATACTGAGAAACCAGAGTAATTGTTTCAACTGCAACCCAATCCATTTCTGCTAGATGAATGAATGTTTCTCCAAATGCTCAATTCTGAGAGTTAAGTGTGTGTGAAAGCCGTCAATAACATAGCTTGTTGGGAACACATAGTTTATTTTCAGTGGGAAAGTACACAACATAAATATGTATGTAGATGTACTAGCCCCAACAAGGTTTTACAGTGAAAACTGCATGAACTTCAAACAACACTATGGAAAGATACAGGGAAACCAGAGTAAGTGTTCCTACTGCAACACATTCCCTTTATGCGTGATGAACTAACGACTCTCCACATGCAGAATTCTGAGAATTCAGTGTGTGTCAAAGCGTTTATCCACCTAGCTTGTTGGGAGCACACAGTTTCTTTTCAAAGGAAAACAATACTACATACATATATAAGAGGAGGTTCTAGCTCCAACTCGGTTTTACATTGAAAAGTGCATGAAATTCAAACCAGCATGAGGAAACATACTTAGAAACTAGTGTAAGATTTTCTACTGCAAACCATTCCCTTCATCCTAGTTGAAAGAACACCTCTCAACATGCTCAGTTCTAGAATTTGATCTGTGTGAATGTAAGCCATCAATTTGCTTGTAGGAAAACATAGATTCTTTTGAGTGGGGAACTACACTATATACTTATATGAGGAGGTACTATCACAAACTCTGTTTTACACTAAAAAATACATGAACTTCAAACGGGCACTAGGAAGCATCCTAAGAAATCAGAGTATGTGTTTCTACTTCAAACCATTCCCTTTATGCTAGAGGAAGGAACTTCTCTCCACATGCTCTATTCAGTGAGTTAAGAGTGTGTGAAAGCCGTCAATCAACCAGCTTGTTGGAAATACACAGTTTCTTGTCAGTGGGTAAATACTCTGCATGCATACATATGGGGAAGCACAAGCTCCAACACGGTTTTACAGGGAAAACGGCATGAACTTCAAACCAGCACCAAGAAAAATACTGAGAAACCACAGTAAGTGATTCTACTGCATAACTTTCTATTTCTGCTAAATGAACGAAATCCTCTCCACATGCTATGTTGTGAGACTTGAATGTGTGTGAAAGCCAACTATCACTTAGATTGTATGGAACACACAGTTTTTCTCAGTGGGTAACTAAACTACATACATATATATGGGGAGGTACTAGCTTCAAATCGGTATTACGTTGAAAACTGCATGAACATCAATCCAGCACTAGGAAACATACTGAGAAATCAGAGCAAGTGTTTCTAAGACAACCCATTCCGTTTATGCTAGATGAAAGAAATTCTGTCCAAATTCTCAATTCTGAGAGTTAAGCTTGTATGAAAGCCGTCAATCCAAGAGCATGTTGGGAATACACAGATTCTTTTCAGTGGGAAACTAACATACATACATATATATGGGGAGGTACTAGTTCCAAGTCGGTTTAAAAGAGAAAACAGCATGAACTTCAAACCAGCACTAGGAAATATACTGAGAAACCAGAGTAAGTGTTTCTGTTGCTAACTATTATATTTATGCAAGATGAGTGAACGTCTGTAATCATGCTCAATTCTGAGAGTAAATTTGTGTGAAAGCCATCAATCACCTATCTTTTTGGGAACACGCAGATTCTTTTCAGTGGGAAAAAACACTAAATACATATATATGTAGAGTTACTAGCTCCATCTCGGTTTTACATTGAAAAGTGAATGAAGTTCAAACCGAAACTAGGAAACATGCTGAAAAACCCCAGTAATTGTTTCTACTGCAACCCATTCAATTTATGCGAGATGAACGGACGTCTCAACACATGCTCAGTTCTGAGAGATGAATGTGTGCAAAAGCAATCTTTCACGTAGCTTGGTGGAAACACAGTTTGTTTCAAGTGGAGAATTACACTACATACAGATATATTTGGAGGTAATAGGTCCAAGTAGGTTTTACATTGAAAACGGCATGAACTTCAAAGCAACACTGGAAAACATACTGAAAAATCAAAGTAAATGTTTCTAGTGATACCTATTCTCTTTAAGCAAGATGAAAAACGTCTCTCAATGTGCTCAATTCTGAGAGTTAAATGTGTGGGAAAGCTTCAATCACATAGCTTGTTGGGAACACACTGTTTGTTTTCACTAGGAAACTACTCTACATACATATATATGTGTAGGTACTAGATCCAACCCGTTATTACAGTGAAAACTGCAAGAACTTCAAACTGGCAGGATTAAAGATACTGAGAAACCAGAGTAAGTGTTTCTAGTTCTATCTATTCTCTTTATGCTATATGAACGAACGTCTCTCCACATGTTCAATTCTGAGAGAGAACTTTGTGTGAAATACATCAATCACATAGCTTGTTGTGAACACACAGATTCTTTTCAGTGGGGATGTATACTACCAATATACATATGGGAAGGTAGTAGCTCCAACACAATTTTACATTGAAAAGAGCAAGAACTTCAAACCAGCACCAATAAAATACTGAGAAAAATACTGAGAATAACTAGAGGAATTTATTCTACTGCATCCAATTCCCCTTATGTTAGATGAGCGAACATCACTCAACATGCTGTGTTGTGAGAGTTGTATGTGTGTGAAAGCCAACTATCACTTAGCTTGTAGCTTGTAAACAAACATACAGTTTATTCTGATTGTGTAAGTACACTACATACATATATATGGGGAGGTAGTAGATCCAACTCGGTTTTACTTTGAAAAGTGCATGAAATTCAAACCAACGTGAGGAAACATTCTTAGAAACCAGTGTAAGATTATCTAATGCAAACCATTCCCTTCATCCTAGTTGAAAGGACTCCTCTCAACATGCTCAGTTCTAGAATTGGATGTGTGTGAATGTAATCCATCACTTTAATTGAAGGGAAAAATAGATTCTTTTCAGTGGGGAACTACACTACATACATATATGAGGAGGTACTATCTCAAACTCTGTTTTACACTAAAAAATACATGAACTTCAAACGGGCACTAGGAAGCATCCTGAGAAACCAGAGTATGTGTTTCTACTTCAACCCATTCCCTTTATGCTAGAGGAAGGAACTTCTCTCCACATGCTCACTTCAGTGAGTTAAGAGTGTGTGAAAGCCGTCAATCAACCAGCTTGTTGGGAACACACAGTTTCTTGTCAGTGGGTAAATACACTGCATGCATACATATGGGGAAGTACAAGCTCCAACAAGGTTTTACAGGGAAAATGGCATGAACTTCAAACCAGCACTAAGAAAAGTACTGAGAAACCACAGTAAGTGTTTCTACTGCATCACTTTCTATTTCTGCTAAATGAACAAAAGCCTCTCTACATGCTATGTTGTGAGAGTTGAATGTGTGTGAATGCCAACTATCACTTAGCTTGTATGGAACACACAATTTTTTTGAGTGGGTAACTACACTACTTAAATATATATGGGGAGGTACTAGCTTCAAATCGGTATTACGTTGAAAACTGCATGAACATCAAACCAGCACTAGGAAACATACTGAGAAATCAGAGCAAGTGTTTCTAAGACAACCCATTCCGTTTATGCTAGATTAAAGAAATTGTGTCCAAATTCTCTATTCTGAGAGTTAAGTGTGTGTGAAAGCCAACAATAACATAGCTTGTTGAGAACACATAGTTTATTTTCAGAGGGAAAGTACACAACATAAATATGTATGCAGAGGTACTAGCCCAAACAAGGTTTTACAGTGAAAACTGCATGAACTTCAAACAAAACTAAGGAAAGATACAGGGAAACCAGAGTAAGTGTTTCTACTGCAACACATTCCCATTATGTTTGATGAAATAACGACTCTCCACATGCAGAATTCTGAGAATTCAGTGAGCGTCAAAGCGTTTATTCACCTAGCTTGTTGGGAGCACATAGTTCGTTTTCAATGGAAAACTACACTACATACATATATAAGAGGAGGTTCTTGCTCCAACTCGGTTTTACAGTGAAAAATCATGAACTTCACACCAGCACTAGGATACATACTGAGAAACCAGAGAAAGTGTTTCTACTAAAACCCATTCCCTTTATGCTGGATGAACGTACGTCTCACCACATGCTCAAATCTGAGTGTTAATTGTGTGTCAAAACAGACAATAACCTAGCTTTATGGGAACACACAGTATTTTTCCATTGGGAAAATACACTACATACATATATAAAGGGAGGTATTTTCTCCACCTACCTTTTACATGGAAAATGCATGAATTTCAAAATGGCAATAGGAAACATACTGAGAAACCAGAGTAATTGTTTCAACTGCAACCCAATCCATTTCTGCTAGATGAATGAACTTCTCTCCAAAAGCTCAGTACTGAGATTTAAGTGTGTGTGAAAGCGGTCATTAAACAAGCTTGCTGGGAACACACAGTTTCTTTTCAATGTGAAAATTTGCCACATATATATACATATTTATATATATGGATGTACAAGCTCCAACGTGATTTAACCGTGAAAATTACATGAACTTAAAAATTGCACTGGGAAACTTATGGAGAATAGATAGTAAATATTTCTACTGCTAACCATTCCCTTTATGCTAGATGAATGAATGTCTCTCCACGTTCTCAGTTCTGAGAGTTGAATGTGTGTGAAAGCCGTCAATCACTTAGCTTGTCGGGAACACACAGTTTCTTTTGAGAGGGGAATTACACTTCATACATATATACGGGAAGGTAGTAGCTCTAACTCGTGTTTACAGTGAAAACTGAGTGAATTTAAAACCGGCACTAGGAACCAGTCTGAGGAACCAGAGTAATTGTTTCTAGTGCTATATCTATTCTGTTTATGCTACTTGAAAAAACGTCCCTCCAAATGCACAATTCTGAAGGTTAAGGGTGTGTAAAAGTCATCAATCACTTAGCTTTTTGGGAACACACATTTTCTTCTCAGTGGGAAACTACACTGCATACATATATATGGGGAAGTAATAGCTCGAACTCAGTTTTACATTGAAAACTGCATGAATTTCTCTAACCGGCACCAGGAAACATACTGAAAATCTAGTGTAAGGGTTTGGAATGCTATCTATTCTCTTTAAGCTAGATGAACGAACGTGTCTGCAAATTCTCAATTCTGAGATTTAATTGTGTGTGAAAGCCGACAATCAACCAGCTTGTTGGAAATAAATATTATCTTTTCTGTGGGGAACTACACTACATGAATATATATGGGGAGGTACTAGCTCAAACTCTGTTTTAAAGTGAAATCTGCAGGAACTTTCCCGGCACTAGGAAACATACTGAGAACCCAGAGCAATTATTTCTACTGCAACCCATTCCCTTTATGCTAGATGAATGAAAGCTTGTCCACATGTTCTGTTCTAAGAGTTTAATGTGAGCGAAAACCAACTGTCACTTCGCTTGTAGGGAACACAAAGTTTCTTTGGAGTGGGGAACTAACTACATACATATATATGGGGAGGTACTAGTTCCAGCTAGGTTTTATAGTGATAAATTCATGAAATTCAAACCGGCACTAGGAAACATACTGAGAAACAAGACAAGTGTTTCAACTGCAAACCATTCCCTTCATCGTAGATGAACTAACACCTCTCCCCATGCTCATTTCTGAGAGTGAATGTGTACGAAATCCATATATCATTTAGCTTGTAGGGAAAACAAGTTTTCTTATAGTGGGGAAAACACTACATACATATATATGGGGAGGTACAAGTTCCAAATCGCTTTTACAGTGAAAACGTCATGAACTTCAAACCGGCCCTTGGAAACATAATGAGAGACCAGGGTATGGGTTTCTACTGCAACCCATTCCCTATATGCTAGATGAAAGAACGTCTCTCCACATGCACGATTCTGAGAGTTAAGCTTCTATGAAAGCCGTCAATCCCATAGCATGTTGGGAATACACAGATTCTTTTCAGTTGGAAATTAACATACATAAATATATATGGGGAGGTACTAGTTCCAAGTCGGTTTAAAATTGAAAACGGCATGAACTACAAACCAGCACTAGGAAATATACTGAGAAACCAGAGTAAGTGTTTCTATTGCTAACTATTATATTTATGCAAGATGAGTGAACGTCTATACTCATGCTCAATTATGAGTGTAAATTGTGTGTGAAAGCCATCAATCACCTATCTTTTTGGGAACACACAGATTATTTTCAGTGGGAAAAAACACTAAATACATGTATATGTAGAGTTAAGATCTCCATCTCGGTTTTAAATTGAAAAGTGCATGAAATTCAAACCGAAACTAGGAAACATGCTGAAAAAACACAGTAATTGTTCCTAATGCAACCCATTCAATTTATGCGAGATGAACGGACGTCTCAACACATGCTCAGTTCTGAGAGATGAATGTGTGCAAAAGCAATCTTTCACTTAGATTGTTGGAAACACAGTTTGTTTCGAGTGGGGAATTACACTAAATACAGATATATTTGGAGGTACTAGGTCCAAGTAGGTTTTATATTGAAAACTGCATGGACTTCAAGCAGCACTGTAAAACACACTGAGAAATCAAAGTAAATGTTTCTAGTGATCCCTAATCTCTTTAAGCAAGATGGACGAACGTCTCTCAAAGTGCTCAATTCTGAGAGTTAAATGTGTGGGAAAGCTTCAATCACCTAGCTTGTTGGGAACACACAGTTTGTTTTCACTGGGAAACTACACTACATACATATATATGTGTAAGAACGAGATCCAAACCAGAATTACAATGAAAATTGCAAGATCTTCAAACCGGCAGTATTAAAGAAACTGAGAAACCAGAGTAAGTGTTTCTAGTTCTATCTATTCTCTTTATGCTCTATGAAAGAAGGTCTCTCCACATGATCAATTCTGAGAGAGAACTTTGTGTGAAATACATCAATCACATAGCTTGTTGGGAACACACAGATTCTTTTCAGTGGGGAAGTACACTACCAATATATATATGGGAAAGTACTAGCTCCAACACGATTTTACATTGAAAACAGCAAGAACTTCAAACCAGCACCAAGAAAAATACTGAGAAACTAGAGGAAGTTATTCTACTGCATCCCATTCCCCTTATGTTAGATGAGCGAACATCACTCAACATGCTGTGTTGTGAGAGTTGTATGTGTGTGAAAGCCATCTATCACTTAGCTTGTAGGGAACACACAGTTTATTCTGATTGGGTAAATACACTACATACATATATATGGGGAGGTACTAGCTCCAACTCGGTTTTACATTGAAAAGTGAATGAAATTCAAACCAGCGTGAGGAAACATACTTAGAAACCAGTGTAAGATTTTCTACTGTAAACCATTCCCTTCATCCTAGTTGAAAGAACACCTCTCAATATGCTCAGTTCTAGAATTGGTTGTGTGTGAATGTAATCCATCAGTTTACTTGTAGGGAAACATAGATTCTTTTGATTGGGGAACTACACTACATACATATATGAGGAGGTACTATCTCAAACACTGTTTTACACTAAAAAATACATGAACTTCAAACGGGCACTAGGAAGCATCCTGAGAAACCAGAGTATGTGTTTCTACTTCAACCCATTCCCTTTATGCTAGAGGAAGGAACTTCTCTCCACATGCTCAATTCAGTGAGTTAAGAGTGTGTGAAAGCCGTCAATCAACCGGTTTGTTGGGAATACACAGTTTCTTGTCAGTGGGTAAATACACTGCATGCATAAATATGGGGAAGCACAAGTTCCAACACAGTTTTACAGGGAAAACGGCATGAACTTCAAACCAGCACCAAGAAAAATACTGAGAAACCGCAGTAAGTGTTTCTACTGCATCCGTTTCTATTTCTGCTAAATGAAAGAAAGCCTCTCCACATGCTATGTTGTGAGACATGAATGAGTGTGAAACCCAACTATCACTTAGCTTGTATTGAACACACAGTTTTTCTGAGTGGGTAACTACACTACCTACATATATATGGGGAGGTAGTAGCTTCAAATCGGTATTACGTTGAAAACTGCATGAACATCAAACCAGCACTAGGAAACATACTGTGATATCAGAGCAAGTGTTTCTAAGAAAACCCATTCCGTTTATGCTAGATGAAAGAAATTCTGTCCAAATCCTCAATTCTGTGTGTTAAGTGTCTGTGAAAGCCGAAAGTCACAATATTTCCATATATATATATATATTTATAAATATATATATATTTATGGCACCTATATATGTATATGTGGTATTAATTTCCAGTGAAAATAAAGTGTGTGTTCCCAGCAAGATTGTTTAATGACCAATTTTACGCAAACTTATCTCTCAGTATTGAGTATGTGGAGAGACATTAATTCATCTAGCAGAAATGGATTAGGTTGCAGTTGAAACAATTACTCTTGTTTCTTCTGTATTTTTCCTAGTTCCTGTATGATATACATGCATTTTCCACTATAAAACATAGTTGGAAAAAATACCTCCCTTTATATATATATGTAGTGAATATTCCAATGGAAAAATACTGTTTGTTCCCAAATACCTTGGTTATTGTCTGTATTGACACACAATTAACACTCAGATTTGAGCATGTGGTGAGACGTTCGTTCATCCAGCATAAAGGGAATGGGTTTTAGTAGAAACACTTTCTCTGGTTTCTCAGAATGTTTACTATTGCTGGTGTGAATTTCATGAATTTTTCACTGTAAAACCGAGTTGGAGCTAGAACCTCCTCTTATATATGTATATAGTGTAGTTTTCCATTGAAAAGAAACTGTGTGCTCCAAACAAGCTAGGTGAATAAACGCTTTGATGCACACTGAATTCTCAGAATTCTGCATGTGGAGGGTCGTTAGTCCACCAAACATAAAGGGAATGTTTTGCAGTAGAAACACTTACACTGGTTTCCCTGTATCTTTCGTTAGTGTTGTTTGAAGTTCATGCAGTTTTCACTTTAAAACATTGTTGGGTCTAGTACCTCTCCATACATATATATGTTGTGTATTTTCCCACTGAAAATAATCTATGTGTTCACAACAAGCTATGTTATTGAAGGCTTTCACACACACTTAACTCTCAGAAATGAGAATTTGAACAGAATTTCTTTCATCTAGCATAAACGGAATGGGTTGTGTTAGAAACACTTGCTCTGATTTCTCAGTATGTTTCCTAGTCCTCGTTGAATGTTCATGCAGTTTTCAACGTAATACCGATTTGAAGCTACTACCTCCCCATATATATGTAGGTAGTGTAGTTACCCACTCAGAAAAACTGTGTGTTCCATACAAGCTAAGTGATAGTTGGCATTCACAAGCATTCAAGTCTCACAACATAGCATGTGGAGAGGCTTTCGTTCATTTAGCAGAAATAGAAAGGGATGAAGTAGAAACACTTACTGCGGTTTCTCAGTATTTTTCTTGGTGCTGGTTTGATGTTCATGCCGTTTTCCCTGTAAAACCGTGTTGGAGCTTGTGCTTCCCCATATGTATGCATGCAGTGTATTTACCCACTTACAAGAAACTGTGTATTCCCATCAAGCTGGTTGATTGACGGCTTTCACACACTCTTAACTCACTGAATTGAGCATGTGGAGAGAAGTTCCTTCCTCTAGCATAAAGGGAATGGGTTGAAGTAGAAACACATACTCTGGTTTCTCAGGATGCTTCCTAGTGCCCGTTTGAAGTACATGTATTTTTTAGTGTAAAACAGTGTTTGAGACAGTACCTCCTCATATATGTATGCAGTGTAGTTCCCCACTCAAAAGAGTCTATGTTTAGCTACAAGCAAACTGATGGATTACATTCACACACATCCAATTCTACAACTGAGCATGTTGAGAGGTGTTCTTTCAACTAGAATGAAGGGAATGGTTTGCAGTAGAAATTCTTACACTGGTTTCTAAGTATGTTTCCTCATGCTGGTTTGAATTTCATTCACTTTTCAATGTAAAACCTAGATGGAGATAGTACCTCCCCATATATATGTATGTAGTGTATTTACCCAATCAGAATAAACTGTGTGTTCCCTACAAGCTAAGTGATATTTGGCTTTCACACACATGCAACTCTTACAACACAGCATGTTGAGTGATGTTCGCTCATCTAACATAAGGGGAATGGGATGCAGTAGAATAACTTCCTCTAGTTTCTCAGTATTTTTCTTGGTGCTGGTTTGAAGTTCTTGCTGTTTTCAATGTAAAATCGTGTTGGAGCTAGTACCTTCCCATATGTATATTGGTAGTGTACTTCCCCACTGAAAAGAATCTGTGTGTTCCCAACAAGCTATGTGATTGATGTATTTCACACAAAGTTCTCTCTCAGAATTGAACATGTTTAGAGACGTTCGTTCATATAGCATAAAGAGAATAGATAGAACTAGAAACACTTACTCTGGTTTCTCAGTTTCTTTAATACTGCCGGTTTGAAGTTTTGCAGTTTTCACTGTAATACCGTGTTGGATCTCGTTCTTACACATATATATGTATGCAGTGTATTTTCCGAGTGAAAACAAACTGTGTGTTCCCAACAAGCTAGGTGATTAAAGCTTTCCCACACATTTAACTCTCAGAATTTAACACTTAGAGAGAAGTTCGTTCATCTTGCTTAAAGAGAATAGGTATCAATAGAAACATTTACTTTGATTTCTCAGTATGTTTTCCAGTGCCGCTTTGAAGTTCATGCAGTTTTCAATGTAAAACCTACTTGGACCTATTACCTCCAAATATATCTGTATGTAGTGTAATCCCCACTCGAAATAAACTGTGTTTCCAACAAGCTAAGTGAAAGATTGCTTTTGCACACATTCATCTCTCAGAAATGAGCATGTGTTGAGACGTCCGTTCATCTCGCCTGAATTGAATGGTTTGTAGTAGAAACAATTACTGGGGTTTTACAGCATGTTTCCTAGTGACGGTGTGAACTTCATGCACTTTTCAATGTAAAACTGAGATGGAGCTAGTAACTCTATATATATATGTATTTAGTGGTTTTTCCCACTGAAAAGAATCTGTGTGTTCCCAAAAAGATAGGTGATTGATGGCTTTCACACACAATTTACTCTCAGAATTGAGCATGAGTAGAGACGTTCGCTCATCGTGCAAAAATATAATAGTTAGCATCAGAAACACTTACTCTGGTTTCTCTGTATATTTCCTAGTGCTTGTTTGATGTTCATGCCGTTTTCACTTTTAAAACGACTTGGAACTAGTACCTCCCCATATAAATGTATGTATGTTAGTTTCCCACTGAAAAGAATCTGTGTATTCCCAACATGCTATGGGATTGACGGCTTTCATAGAAGCTTAACTCTCAGAATCGTGCATGTGGAGAGACGTTCTTTCATATAGCATATAGGGAATGTGTTGCAGTAGAAACCCATACCCTGGTTTCTCATTATGTTTCCTAGGGCCGGTTTGAAGTTCATGACGCTTTCACTGTAAAAGCGATTTGGAACTTGTACCTCCCCATATATATGTATGTAGTGTTTTTCCCCACTCTAAAGAAAATATGTTTTCCCTACAAGATAAGTGATATATGGCTTTCGTACGCATTCACTCTCAGAACTCTGCATGGGGTGAGACTTTAGTTCATCTAGGATGAATGGAATGGTTTGCAGTTGAAACACTTATCTGGTTTCTCCGTATGTTTCCTAGTGCCGGTTTGAATTTCATGAATTTATCACTATAAAACCTAGCTGGAACTATTACCTCCCCATATATATGTATGTAGTTAGTTCCCCACTCCAAAGAAACTTTGTGTTCCCTACAAGTGAAGTGATAGATGGTTTTCGCTCGCATTAAACTCTCAGAACAGAACATGTGGACAAGCTTTCATTCATCTAGCATAAAGGGAATGGGTTGCAGTAGAAATAATTGCTCTGGTTTCTCAGTATGTTTCCTAGTGCCGGTTTGAAATTCACGCATTTTTCACTGTAAAAGATAGTTGGAGAAAATACGTCCCTTTATATACGTATGTAGTGTATTTTCCAATGAAAAAATACTGTGTGGTCCCAAAAAGCTTGGTTATTGTCTGTTTTGACACACAATTAACACTCAGATTTGAGCATGTGTTGAGACGTTCGTTCATCCAGCATAAAGGGAATGGGTTTTAGTACAAACACTTTCTCTGGTTTCTCAGTATGTTTCCGAGTGCTGGTGTGAATTTCATGTATTTTTCACTGTAAAACATAGTTGGAGCTATATCCTCCTCTTATATATGTATGTAGTGTAGTTTTCCATTGAAAAGAAACTGTGTGCTCCCTACAAGCTAGGTGAATAAACGCTTTTACGCACACTGAATTCTCAGAATCCTGCATGTGGATAGTCGTTAGTCCACCAAGCTTAAAGGGAATGTGTTGCAGTAGAAACACTTACTCTGGTTTCCCTGTATCTTTCCTTAGTGTTGTTTGAAGTTCATGCAGTTTTCACTGTAAAACCTTGTTTGGGCTAGTACCTCTGCATACATATTTATGTTGTGTAAGTTCCCACTGAAAATAAACTATGTTTTTCCAACAAGCTATGTTATTGATGGCTTTCACACACACTTAACTCTCAGAAATGAGAATTTGGACAGAATTTCTTTCATCTAGCATAAACGGAATGGGTTTTCTTAGAAACACTTGCTCTGATTTCTCAGTATGTTTCCTAGTCCTCGTTGGATGTTCATGCAGTTTTCAACGTAATACCGATTTGAAGCTACTACCTCCCCATATATATGTAGGTAGTTTAGTTACCCACTCAGAAAAACTGTGTGTTCCATACAAGCTAAGTGATAGTTGGCATTCACAAGCATTCAAGTCTCACAACATAGCATGTGGAGAGGCTTTCGTTCATTTAGCAGAAATAGAAAGGGATGCAGTAGAAACACTTACTGCGGTTTCTCAGTATTTTTCTTGGTGCTGGTTTGAAGTTCATGCCGTTTTCCCTGTAAAACTGTGTTGGAGCTTGTACTTCCCCATATGTATGCATGCAGTGTATTTACCCACTGACAAGAAACTGTGTGTTCCCAACAAGCTGGTTGATTGACGGCTTTCACACACTCTTAACTCACTGAATTGAGCATGTGGCGAGAAGTTCCTTCCTCTAGCATAAAGGGAATGGGTTGAAGTAGAAACACATACTCTGGTTTCTCAGGATGCTTCCTAGTGCCCGTTTGAAGTTCATGTATTTTTTAGTGTAAAACAGTGTTTGAGACAGTACCTCCTCATATATGTATGTAGTGTAGTTCCCCACTCAAAAGAGTCTATGTTTAGCTACAAGAAAAGTGATGGATTACATTCACACACATCCAATTCTACAACTGAGCATGTTGAGAGGTGTTCTTTCAACTAGAATGAAGGGAATGGTTTGCAGTAGAAAATCTTACACTGGTTTCTAAGTATGTTTCCTCATGCTGGTTTGAATTTCATGCACTTTTCAATGTAAAACCGAGATGTAGCTAGTACCTCCCCATATATATGTATGTAGTGTATTTACCCAATCAGAATAAACTGTGTGTTCCCTAAAAGCTAAGTGATATTTGGCTTTCACACACATACAACTCTTACAACACAGCATGTTGAGTGATGTTCGCTCATCTAACATAAGGGGAATGCGATGCAGTAGAATAACTTCCTCTAGTTTCTCAGTATTTTTCTTGGTGCTGGTTTGAAGTTCTTGCTGTTTTCAATGTAAAATCGTGTTGGAGCTAGTACCTTCCCATATGTATATTGGTAGTGTACTTCCCCACTGAAAAAATCTGTGTGTTCCCAACAAGCTATGTGATTGATGTATTTCACACAAAGTTCTCTCTCAGAACTGAACATGTTTATAGACGTTCTTTCATAGAGCATAAAGAGAATAGATAGAACTAGAAACACTTACTCTGGTTTCTCAGTTTCTTTAATACTGCCGGTTTGAAGTTTTGCAGTTTTCACTGTAATACCGGGTTGGATCAAGTTCTTACACATATATATGTATGTAGTGTATTTTCCCAGTGAAAACAAACTGTGTGTTCCCAACATGCTAGGTGATTAAAGCTTTCCCACACATTTAACTCTCAGAATTTAACACTTAGAGAGATGTTCGTTCATGTTGCTTAAAGAGAATAGGTATCAATAGAAACATTTACTTTGATTTCTCAGTATGTTTTCCAGTGCCGCTTTGAAGTTCATGCAGTTTTCAATGTAAAACCTACTTGGACCTATTACCTCCAAATATATCTGTATGTAGTGTAATCCCCACTCGAAATAAACTGTGTTTCCAACAAGCTAAGTGAAAGATTGCTTTTGCACACATTCATCTCTCAGAAATGAGCATGTGCTGAGACGTCCGTTCATCTCGCCTAAATTGAATGGGTTGTAGTAGAAACAATTACTGGGGTTTTACAGCATGTTTCCTAGTGACAGTGTGAACTTCATGCACTTTTCAATGTAAAACCGAGATGGAGCTAGTAACTCTATATATATATGTATTTAGTGGTTTTTCCCACTGAAAAGAATCTGTGTGTTCCCAAAAAGATAGGTGATTGATGGCTTTCACACACAATTTACTCTCAGAATTGAGCATGAGTAGAGACGTTCGCTCATCGTGCAAAAATATAATAGTTAGCATCAGAAACACTTACTCTGGTTTCTCAGTATATTTCCTAGTGCTTGTTTGAAGTTCATGCCGTTTTCACTTTTAAAACGACTTGGAACTAGTACCTCCCCATATAAATGTATGTATGTTAGTTTCCCACTGAAAAGAATCTGAGTATTCCCAACATGCTACGGGATTGACGGCTTTCATACAAGCTTAACTTTCAGATTCGTGCATGTGGAGAGACGTTCTTTCATCTAGCATATAGGGAATGTGTTGCAGTAGAAACCCATACCCTGGTTTCTCATTATGATTCCTAGGGCCGGTTTGAAGTTCATGACGATTTCACTGTAAAAGCGATTTGGAACTTGTACCTCCCCATATATATGTATGTAGTGTTTTTCCCCACTCTAAAGAAAATATGTTTTCCCTACAAGATAATTATATATGGCTTTCGTACGCATTCACTCTCAGAACTGTGCATGGGGTGAGGCTTTAGTTCATCTAGGATGAATGGAATGGTTTGCAGTTGAAACACTTATCTGGTTTCTCCGTATGTTTCCTAGTGCTGATTTGAATTTCATGAATTTATCACTATAAAACCTAGCTGGAGCTAGTACCTCCCCACTTATATGTATGTCGTTAGTTCCCCAATCAAAAGAAACTTTGTGTTCCCTACAAGTGAAGTGATAGATGGTTTTCGCTCGCATTAAACTCTCAGAACAGAACATGTGGACAAGCTTTCATTCATCTAGCATAAAGGGAATGGGTTGCAGTAGAAATAATTGCTCTGGTTTCTCAGTATGTTTCCTAGTGCCGGTTTGAAATTCACGCATTTTTCATTGTAAAATATAGTTGGAGAAAATACCTCCATTTATATATGTATGTAGTGTATTTTCCAATGAAAAAATACTGTGTGTTCCCAAAAAGCTTGGTTATTGTCTGTTTTGACACACAATTAACACTCAGATTTGAGCATATGTTGAGACGTTCGTTCATCCAGCATAAAGGGAATGGGTTTTAGTAGAAACAATTTCTCTGGTTTCTCAGTATGTTTCCGAGTGCTGGTGTGAATTTCATGTATTTTTCACTGTAAAACAGGGTTGGAGCTATATCCTCCTCTTATATATGTATGTAGTGTAGTTTTCCATTGAAAAGAAACTGTGTGCTCCCAACAAGCTAGGTGAATAAACGCTTTGACGCACACTGAATTCTCAGAATTTTGCATGTGGAAAGTCGTTAGTCCACCAAGCTTAAAGGGAATGTGTTGCAGTAGAAACACTTACTCTGGTTTCCCTGTATCTTTCCATAGTTTTGTTTGAAGTTCATGCAGTTTTCACTGTAAAACCTTGTTTGGGCTAGTACCTCTGCATACATATTTATGTTGTGTAAGTTCCCACTGAAAATAAACTATGTGTTTCCAACAAGCTATGTTATTGATGGCTTTCACACACACTTAACTCTCAGAATAGAGAATTTGGACAGAATTTCTTTCATCTAGCATAAACGGAATGGGTTTTCTTAGAAACACTTGCTCTGATTTCTCAGTATGTTTCCTAGTCTTCGTTGGATGTTCATGCAGTTTTCAACGTAATACCGATTTGAAGCTACTACCTCCCCATATATATGTAGGTAGTGTAGTTACCCACTCAGAAAAACTGTGTGTTCCATACAAGCTAAGTGATAGTTGGCATTCACAAGCATTCAAGTCTCACAACATAGCATGTGGAGAGGCTTTCGTTCATTTAGCAGAAATAGAAAGGGATGCAGTAGAAACACTTACTGCGGTTTCTCAGTATTTTTCTTGGTGCTGGTTCGAAGTTCATGCCGTTTTCCCTGTAAAACTGTGTTGGAGCTTGTACTTCTCCATATGTATGCATGCAGTGTATTTACCCACTGACAAGAAACTGTGTGTTCCCAACAAGCTGGTTGATTGACGGCTTTCACACACTCTTAACTCACTGAATTGAGCATGTGGAGAGAAGTTCCTTCCTCTAGCATAAAGGGAATGGGTTGAAGTAGAAACACATACTCTGGTTTCTCAGGATGCTTCCTAGTGCCCGTTTGAAGTTCATGTATTTTTTAGTGTAAAACAGAGTTTGAGATAGTACCTCCTCATATATGTATGTAGTGTAGTTCCCCACTCAAAAGAGTCTATGTTTAGCTACAAGCAAAGTGATGGATTACATTCACACACATCCAATTCTAGAACTGAGCATGTTGAGAGGTGTTCTTTCAACTAGGATGAAGGGAATGGTTTGCAGTAGAAAATATTACACTGGTTTCTAAGTATGTTTCCTCATGCTGGTTTGAATTTCATGCACTTTTCAATGTAAAACCGATTTGGTGCTAGTACCACCCCATATATATATATGTAGTGTATTTACCCAATCAGAATAAACTGTGTGTTCCCTACAAGCTAAGTGATAGTTGGATTTCACACACATACAACACTTACAACACAGCATGTTGAGTGATGTTCGCTCATCTAACATACGGGGAATGGGATGCAGTAGAATAACTTCCTCTAGTATCTCAGTATTTTTCTTGGTGCTGGTTTGAAGTCCTTGCTGTTTTCAATGTAAAATCGTGTTGGAGCTAGTACCTTCCCATATGCATATTGGTAGTGTACTTCCCCACTGAAAAGAATCTGTGTGTTCCCAACAAGCTATGTGATTGATGTATTTCACACAAAGTTCTCTCTCAGAATTGAACATGTTTAGAGACGTTCGTTCATATAGCATAAAGAGAATAGATAGAACTACAAACACTTACTCTGGTTTCTCAGTTTCTTTAATACTGCCGGTTTGAAGTTTTGCAGTTTTCACTGTAATACCGGGTTGGATCAACTTCTTACACATATATATGTATGTAGTGTAGTTTCCCAGTGAAAACAAACTGTGTGTTCTCAACAAGCTAGGTGAATGAAGCTTTCCCACACATTTAACTCTCAGAATTGAGCACTTTGGGAGACGTTCGTTCATCTTGCTTAAAGAGAATAGGTATCACTAGAAACATTTACTTTGATTTCTCAGTATGTTTTCCAGTGCCGCTTTGAAGTACATGCAGTTTTCAATGTAAAACTAATTGGACCTACTACCTCCAAATATATCTGAATGTAGTGTAATCCCCATTCGAAATAAACTGTGATTCCAACAAGATAAGTGAAAGATTGCTTTTGCACACATTCATCTCTCAGAAATGAGCATGTTTTGAGATGTCCGTTCATCTCGCCTAAATTGAATGTTGTAGTAGAAACAATTACTGGGGTTTTTCAGCATGTTTCCTAGTGACGGTGTGAACTTCATGCACTTTTCAATGTAAAACTGAGATGGAGCTAGTAACTCTACATATATAAGTATTTAGTGTTTTTTCCCACTGAATAGAATTTTTCTGTTCCCAAAAAGATAGGTGATTGATGGCTTTCACACACAATTTACTCTCAGAATTGAGCATGAGTAGAGACGTTCACTCATCGTGCAAAAATATAATAGTTAGCATCAGAAACACTTACTCTGGTTTCTCAGTATATTTCCTAGTGCTTGTTTGAAGTTCATGCCGTTTTCAATTTTAAAACGACTTGGAACTAGTACCTCCCCATAAAAATGTATGTATGTTAGTTTCCCACTGAAAAGAATCTGTGTATTCCCAACATGCTATGGGATTGACGGCTTTCATACAAGCTTAACTCTCAGATTCGTGCATGTGGAGAGACGTACTTTCATCTAGCATATAGGGAATGTGTTGCAGTAGAAACCCATACTCTGGTTTCTCATTATGTTTCCTAGGCCCGGTTTGAAGTTCATGACGTTTTCACTGTAAAAGCGTGTTGGAACTTGTACCTCCCCTTATATATGTATGTAGTGTTTTTCCCCACTCTAAAGAAAATATGTTTTCCCTACAAGCTAAATGATATATGGTTTTCATACGCATTCACTCTCAGAACTGAGCATGGGGTGAGGCGTTAGTTCATCTAGGATGAAGGGAATGGTTTGCAGTTGAATCAATTATCTGGTTTCTCCGTATGTTTCCTAGTGCCGGTTTGAATTTCATGAATTTATCACTATAAAACCTAGCTGGAGCTAGTACCTCCCCATATATATGTATGTAGTTAGTTCCCCACTCCAAAGAAACTTTGTGTTCCCTACAAGCGAAGTGATAGTTGGTTTTTGCTCGCATTAAACTCTCAGAACAGAACATGTGGACAAGCTTTCATTCATCTAGCATAAAGGGAATGGGTTGCAGTAGAAATAATTGCTCTGGGTTCTCAGTATGTTTCCTAGTGCCGGGAAAGTTCCTGCAGATTTCACTGTAAAACAGAGTTTGAGCTAGTACCTCCCCATATATATGCATGTAGTGTAGTTCCCCACTGAAAAGATAATGTTTATTTCCAACAAGCTGGTTGATTGTCGGCTTTCACACACAATTAAATCTCAGAATTGAGAATTTGCAGAGACGTTCATTCATCTAGCTTAAAGAGAATAGGTAGCACTCTAAACACTTACACTGGTTTTTCAGTATGTTTCCTGGTGCCGGTTAGAGAAATTCATGCAGTTTTCAATGTAAAACCGAGTTCGAGCTATTACTTCCCCATATATATGTATGTAGAGTAGTTTCCCATTGAGAAGAAAATGTGTCTTCCCAAAAAGCTAAGTGATTGATGACTTTTACACACCCTTAACCTTCAGAATTGAGCATTTGGAGGGACGTTTTTTCATGTAGCATAAACAGAATAGATATAGCTCTAGAAACAATTACTCTGGTTCCTCAGACTGGTTCCTAGTGCCGGTTTTAAGTTCACTCAGTTTTCACTGTAAACCCGAGTTAGAGCTTCTACCTTCCCATATATATTTATGAAGTGTAGTTCCCCTCTCAAAAGAAACTGTGTGTTCCCGACAAGCTAAGTGATTGACGGCTTTCACACACATTCAACTCTCAGAACTGAGCATGTTGAGAGACAATTATTCATCCAGCATAATGGGAATGGATAGCAGTAGAAATATTTACTATCTTTTCTCAATTTATTTCCAAGTGCCCTTTTTAAGTTCATGTATTTTTCACGGTTATATCACGTTGGAGCTTGTACCTCCCTATGTGTATATATATGTGGCATATTTTCCCAGTGAAAAGAATCTGTGTGTTCCCAGCAAGCTTGTTTAATGACCGCTTTCACACACAATTAACTCTCAGTATTGTGCATGTTGAGAGACGTTCATTCATCTAGCAGAAATGGATTGGGTTGCAGTTGAAACAATTACTCTGGTTTCTCAGTATGTTTCCTAGTGCCGGTTTGAAATTCATGCATTTTCCACTGTAAAACAGAGTTGGAGAATATAGCTCCCTTTATATATGTATGTAGTGTATTTTCCCAATGGAAAAATACTGTGTGTTCCCCAAAAAGCTAGGTTATTGTCTGTTTTGTCACACAATTGACACTCTGATTTGAGCATGTGGTGAGACGTTCGTTCATCCAGCATAAAGGGAATGGGTTTTAGTAGAAACAATTTCTCTGGTTTCTCAGTATGTTTCCGAGTGCTGGTGTGAAATTCATGTATTTTTCACTGTAAAACAGAGTTGGAGCTATATCCTCCTCTTATATATGTATGTAGTGTAGTTTTCCATTGAAAAGAAACTGTGTGCTCCCAAAAAGCTAGGTGAATAAACGCTTTGACGCACACTGAATTCTCAGAATTTTGCATGTGGAGAGTCTTTAGTTCATCAAGCATAAAGGGAATGTGTTGCAGTAGAAACACTTACTCTGGTTTCCCTGTATCTTTCCTTAGTGTTGTTTGAAGTTCATGCAGTTTTCACTGTGAAACCTTGTTTGGGCTAGTACCTCTCCATACATATTTATGTTGTGTACGTTCCCACTGATAATAAACTGTGTGTTCCCAACAAGCTATAATATTGACGGCTTTCACACACACTTAACTCTCAGAATTGAGAATTTGGACAGAATTTCTTTCATCTAGCATAAACGGAATGGGTTATCTTAGAAACACTTGCACTGAATTCTCAGTATGTTTCCTAGTCCTCGTTGGATGTTCATGCAGTTTTCAATGTAATACCGATTTGAAGCTACTACCTCCCCATATATATGTAGGTAGTGTAGTTACCCACTCAGAAAAACTGTGTGTTCCATACAAGCTAAGTGATAGTTGGCATTCACAAGCATTCAAGTCTCACAAAATAGCATGTGGAGAGGCTTTCGTTCATTTAGCAGAAATAGAAAGGGATGCAGTAGAAACACTTACTGCGGTTTCTCAGTATTTTTCTTGGTGCTGGTTTGAAGTTCATGCCGTTTTCCCTGTAAAACTGTGTTGGAGCTTGTACTTCCCCATATGTATGCATGCAGTGTATTTACCCACTGACAAGAAACTGTGTGTTCCCAACAAGCTGGTTGATTGACGGCTTTCACACACTCTTAACTCACTGAATTGAGCATGTGGAGAGAAGTTCCTTCCTCTAGCATAAAGGGAATGGGTTGAAGTAGAAACACATACTCTGGTTTCTCAGGATGCTTCCTAGTGCCCGTTTGAAGTTCATGTATTTTTTAGTGTAAAACAGAGTTTGAGATAGTACCTCCTCATATATGTATGTAGTGTAGTTCCCCACTCAAAAGAGTCTATGTTTAGCTACAAGCAAAGTGATGGATTACATTCACACACATCCAATTCAAGAACTGAGCATGTTGAGAGGTGTTCTTTCAACTAGGATGAAGGGAATGGTTTGCAGTAGAAAATATTACACTGGTTTCTAAGTATGTTTCCTCATGCTGGTTTGAATTTCATGCACTTTTCAATGTAAAACCGAGTTGGAGCTAGTACCACCCCATATATATGTATGTAGTGTATTTACCCAATCAGAATAAACTGTGTGTTCCCTACAAGCTAAGTGATAGTTGGCTTTCACACACATACAACTCTCACAACACAGCATGTTGAGTGATGTTCGCTCATCTAATATAAGGGGAATGGGATGCAGTAGAATAACTTCCTCTAGTTTCTCAGTATTTTTCTTGGTGCTGGTTAGAAGTTCTTGCTGTTTTCAATGTAAAATCGTGTTGGAGCTAGTACCTTCCCATATGTATATTGGTAGTGTACTTCCCCACTGAAAAGAATCTGTGTGTTCCCAACAAGCTATGTGATTGATGTATTTCACACAAAGTTCTCTCTCAGAACTGAACATGTGCAGAGACGTTCTTTCATAGAGCATAAAGAGAATAGATAGAACTAGAAACACTTACTCTGGTTTCTCAGTTCCTTTAATACTGCCGGTTTGAATTTCTTGCAGTTTTCACTGTAATACCGGGTTGGATCTAGCTCTTACACATATATATGTATGTAGTGTAGTTTCCCAGTGAAAACAAACTGTGTGTTCTCAACAAGCTAGGTGATTGAAGCTTTCCCACACATTTAACTCTCAGAATTGAGCACTTTGAGAGACGTTCGTTCATCTTGCTTAAAGAGAATAGGTATCACTAGAAACATTTACTTTGATTTCTCAGTATGTTTTCCAGTGCCGCTTTGAAGTTCATGCAGTTTTCAATGTAAAACCTACTTGGACCTTGTACCTCCAAATATATCTGTATGTAATGTAATTCCCCACTCGAAACAAACTGTGTTTCCAACAAGCTAAGTGAAAGATTGCTTTTGCACACATTCATCTCTCAGAAATGAGCATGTGTTGAGACGTTCCGTTCATCTCGCCTAAATTGAATGGGTTGCAGTAGAAACAATTACTGGGGTTTTTCAGCATGTTTCCTAGTGTCGGTGTGAACTTCATGCACTTTTCAATGTAAAACCGAGATGGAGCTAGTAACTCTACATATATATGTATTTAGTGTTTTTTCCCACTGAAAAGAATCTGTGTGTTCCCAAAAAGATAGGTGATTGATGGCTTTCACACACAATTTACTCTCAGAATTGAGCATGAGTAGAGACGTTCGCTCATCGTGCATAAATATAATAGTTAGCAACAGAAACACTTACTCTGGTTTCTCAGTATATTTCCTAGGGCTGGTTTGAAGTTCATGCCGTTTTCACTTTTAAACCGACTTGGAACTAGTACCTCCCCATATATATGTATGTATGTTAGTTTCCCACTGAAAAGAATCTGTATTCCCAACATGCTATGGGATTGACGACTTTCATACAAGCTTAACTCTCAGAATCCTGCATGTGGAGAGACGTTCTTTCATCTAGCATATAGGGAATGTGTTGCAGTAGAAACCCATACTCTGGTTTCTCATTATGTTTCCTAGGCCCGGTTTGAAGTTCATGACGTTTTCACTGTAAAAGCGAGTTGGAACTTGTACCTCCCCATATATATGTATGTAGTGTTTTTCCCCACTCTAAAGAAAATATGTTTTCCCTACAAGCTAAATGATATATGGTTTTCATACGCATTCACTCTCAGAACTGAGCATGGGGTGAGGCGTTAGTTCATCTAGGATGAAGGGAATGGTTTGCAGTTGAATCAATTATCTGGTTTCTCCGTATGTTTCCTAGTGCCGGTTTGAATTTCATGAATTTATCACTATAAAACCTAGCTGGAGCTAGTACCTCCCCATATATATGTATGTAGTTAGTTCCCCACTCCAAAGAAACTTTGTGTTCCCTACAAGCGAAGTGATAGTTGGTTTTTCGCTCGCATTAAACTCTCAGAACAGAATCATGTGGACAAGCTTTCATTCAACTAGCATAAAGGGAATGGGTTGCAGTAGAAATAATTGCTCTGGGTTCTCAGTATGTTTCCTAGTGCCGGGAAAGTTCCTGCAGATTTCACTGTAAAACAGAGTTTGAGCTAGTACCTCCCCATATATATGCATGTAGTGTAGTTCCCCACTGAAAAGATAATGTTTATTTCCAACAAGCTGGTTGATTGTCGGCTTTCACACACAATTAAATCTCAGAATTGAGAATTTGCAGAGACGTTCATTCATCTAGCTTAAAGAGAATAGGTAGCACTCTAAACACTTACACTGGTTTTTCAGTATGTTTCCTGGTGCCGGTTAGAGAAATTCATGCAGTTTTCAATGTAAAACCGAGTTCGAGCTATTACTTCCCCATATATATGTATGTAGAGTAGTTTCCCACTGAGAAGAAAATGTGTCTTCCCAAAAAGCTAAGTGATTGATGACTTTTACACACCCTTAACCTTCAGAATTGAGCATTTGGAGGGACGTTTTTTCATGTAGCATAAACAGAATAGATATAGCTCTAGAAACAATTACTCTGGTTCCTCAGACTGGTTCCTAGTGCCGGTTTTAAGTTCACTCAGTTTTCACTGTAAACCCGAGTTAGAGCTTCTACCTTCCCATATATATGTATGAAGTGTAGTTCCCCTCTCAAAGAAACTGTGTGTTCCCGACAAGCTAAGTGATTGACAGGCTTTCACACACATTCAACTCTCAGAACTGAGCATGTTGAGAGACAATTATTCATCCAGCATAATGGGAATGGATAGCAGTAGAAATATTTACTATCTTTTCTCAATTTGTTTCCAAGTGCCCTTTTTAAGTTCATGTATTTTTCACGGTTATATCACGTTGGAGCTTGTACCTCCCTATGTGTATATATATGTGGCATATTTTCCCAGTGAAAAGAATCTGTGTGTTCCCAGCAAGCTTGTTTAATGACCGCTTTCACACACAATTAACTCTCAGTATTGTGCATGTTGAGAGACGTTCATTCATCTAGCAGAAATGGATTGGGTTGCAGTTGAAACAATTACTCTGGTTTCTCAGTATGTTTCCTAGTGCCGGTTTGAAATTCATGCATTTTCCACTGTAAAACAGAGTTGGAGAATATAGCTCCCTTTATATATGTATGTAGTGTATTTTCCCAATGGAAAAATACTGTGTGTTCCCCAAAAAGCTAGGTTATTGTCTGTTTTGTCACACAATTGACACTCTGATTTGAGCATGTGGTGAGACGTTCGTTCATCCAGCATAAAGGGAATGGGTTTTAGTAGAAACAATTTCTCTGGTTTCTCAGTATGTTTCCGAGTGCTGGTGTGAAATTCATGTATTTTTCACTGTAAAACAGAGTTGGAGCTATATCCTCCTCTTATATATGTATGTAGTGTAGTTTTCCACTGAAAAGAAACTGTGTGCTCCCAACAAGCTAGGTGAATAAACGCTTTGACGCACACTGAATTCTCAGAATTTTGCATGTGGAGAGTCTTTAGTTCATCAAGCATAAAGGGAATGTGTTGCAGTAGAAACACTTACTCTGGTTTCCCTGTATCTTTCCTTAGTGTTGTTTGAAGTTCATGCAGTTTTCACTGTGAAACCTTGTTTGGGCTAGTACCTCTCCATACATATTTATGTTGTGTACGTTCCCACTGATAATAAACTGTGTGTTCCCAACAAGCTATAATATTGACGGCTTTCACACACACTTAACTCTCAGAATTGAGAATTTGGACAGAATTTCTTTCATCTAGCATAAACGGAATGGGTTTTCTTAGAATCACTTGCTCTGATTTCTCAGTATGTTTCCTAGTCCTCGTTGGATGTTCATGCAGTTTTCAACGTAATACCGATTTGAAGCTACTACCTCCCCATATATATGTAGGTAGTGTAGTTACCCACTCAGAAAAACTGTGTGTTCCATACAAGCTAAGTGATAGTTGGCATTCACAAGCATTCAAGTCTCACAACATAGCATGTGGAGAGGCTTTCGTTCATTTAGCAGAAATAGAAAGGGATGCAGTAGAAACACTTACTGCGGTTTCTCAGTATTTTTCTTGGTGCTGGTTTGAAGTTCATGCCGTTTTCCCTGTAAAACTGTGTTGGAGCTTGTACTTCCCCATATGTATGCATGCAGTGTATTTACCCACTGACAAGAAACTGTGTGTTCCCAACAAGCTGGTTGATTGACGGCTTTCACACACTCTTAACTCACTGAATTGAGCATGTGGCGAGAAGTTCCTTCCTCTAGCATAAAGGGAATGGGTTGAAGTAGAAACACATACTCTGGTTTCTCAGGATGCTTCCTAGTGCCCGTTTGAAGTTCATGTATTTTTTAGTGTAAAACAGAGTTTGAGATAGTACCTCCTCATATATGTATGTAGTGTAGTTCCCCACTCAAAAGAGTCTATGTTTAGCTACAAGCAAAGTGATGGATTACATTCACACACATCCAATTCTAGAACTGAGCATGTTGAGAGGTGTTCTTTCAACTAGGATGAAGGGAATGGTTTGCAGTAGAAAATATTACACTGGTTTCTAAGTATGTTTCCTCATGCTGGTTTGAATTTCATGCACTTTTCAATGTAAAACCGAGATGGAGCTAGTACCTCCCCATATATATGTATGTAGTGTATTTACCCAATCAGAATAAACTGTGTGTTCCCTACAAGCTAAGTGATAGTTGGCTTTCACACACATACAACTCTCACAACACAGCATGTTGAGTGATGTTCGCTCATCTAACATAAGGGGAATGGGATGCAGTAGAATAACTTCCTCTAGTTTCTCAGTATTTTTCTTGGTGCTGGTTTGAAGTTCTTGCTGTTTTCAATGTAAAATCGTGTTGGAGCTAGTACCTTCCCATATGTATATTGGTAGTGTACTTCCCCACTGAAAAGAATCTGTGTGTTCCCAACAAGCTATGTGATTGATGTATTTCACACAAAGTTCTCTCTCAGAATTGAACATGTTTAGAGACGTTCTTTCATAGAGCATAAAGAGAATAGATAGAACTAGAAACACTTACTCTGGTTTCTCAGTTTCTTTAATACTGCCGGTTTGAAGTTTTGCAGTTTTCACTGTAATACCGGGTTGGATCTAAGTTCTTACACATATATATGTATGTAGTGTATTTTCCCAGTGAAAACAAACTGTGTGTTCCCAACAAGCTAGGTGATTAAAGCTTTCCCACACATTTAACTCTCAGAATTTAACACTTAGAGAGATGTTCGTTCATGTTGCTTAAAGAGAATAGGTATCAATAGAAACATTTACTTTGATTTCTCAGTATGTTTTCCAGTGCCGCTTTGAAGTTCATGCAGTTTTCAATGTAAAACCTACTTGGACCTATTACCTCCAAATATATCTGTATGTAGTGTAATCCCCACTCGAAATAAACTGTGTTTCCAACAAGCTAAGTGAAAGATTGCTTTTGCACACATTCATCTCTCAGAAATGAGCATGTGTTGAGACGTCCGTTCATCTCGCCTAAATTGAATGGGTTGTAGTAGAAACAATTACTGGGGTTTTACAGCATGTTTCCTAGTGATAGTGTGAACTTCATGCACTTTTCAATGTAAAACCGAGATGGAGCTAGTAACTCTATATATATATGTATTTAGTGGTTTTTCCCACTGAAAAGAATCTGTGTGTTCCCAAAAAGATAGGTGATTGATGGCTTTCACACACAATTTACTCTCAGAATTGAGCATGAGTAGAGACGTTCGCTCATCGTGCAAAAATATAATAGTTAGCATCAGAAACACTTACTCTGGTTTCTCAGTATATTTCCTAGTGCTTGTTTGAAGTTCATGCCGTTTTCACTTTTAAAACGACTTGGAACTAGTACCTCCCCATATAAATGTATGTATGTTAGTTTCCCACTGAAAAGAATCTGTGTATTCCCAACATGCTATGGGATTGACTGCTTTCATACAAGCTTAACTCTGAGATTCGTGCATGTGGAGAGACGTTCTTTCATCTAGCATATAGGGAATGTGTTGCAGTAGAAACCCATACCCTGGTTTCTCATTATGATTTCCTAGGGCCGGTTTGAAGTTCATGACGATTTCACTGTAAAAGCGATTTGGAACTTGTACCTCCCCATATATATGTATGTAGTGTTTTTCCCCACTCTAAAGAAAATATGTTTTCCCTACAAGATAATGATATATGGTCTTTCGTACGCATTCACTCTCAGAACTGATGCATGGGGTGAGGCTTTAGTTCATCTAGGATGAATGGAATGGTTTGCAGTTGAAACACTTATCTGGTTTCTCCGTATGTTTCCTAGTGCCGGTTTGAATTTCATGAATTTATCACTATAAAACCTAGCTGGAGCTAGTACCTCCCCACTATATATGTATGTCGTTAGTTCCCCAATCCAAAGAAACTTGTGTTCACTACAAGTGAAGTGATAGATTGGTTTTCGCTCGCATTAAACTCTCAGAACAGAACAGTGGACAAGCTTTCATTCATCTAGCATAAAGGGAATGGTTTGCAGTAGAAATAATTGCTCTGGTTTCTCAGTATGTTTCCTAGTGCCGGTTGAAATTCACTGCATTTTCACTGTAAAACATAGTTTGGAGAAAGTACCTCCCATTATATATGTATGTAGTGTATTTTCCAATGAAAAAATACTGTGTGTTCCCAAAAAGCTTGGTTATTGTCTGTTTTGACACACAATTAACATTCAGATTTGAGCATGTGGTGAGACGTTCGTTCATCCAGCATAAAGGGAATGGGTTTTAGTAGAAACAATTTCTCTGGTTTCTCAGTATGTTTCCGAGTGCTGGTGTGAATTTCATGTATTTTTCACTGTAAAACAGGGTTGGAGCTATATCCTCCTCTTATATATGTATGTAGTGTAGTTTTCCATTGAAAAGAAACTGTGTGCTCCCAACAAGCTAGGTGAATAAACGCTTTGACGCACACTGAATTCTCAGAATTTTGCATGTGGAAAGTCGTTAGTCCACCAAGGTTAAAGGGAATGTGTTGCAGTAGAAACACTTACTCTGGTTTCCCTGTATCTTTCCTTAGTTTTGTTTGAAGTTCATGCAGTTTTCGCTGTAAAACCTTGTTTGGGCTAGTACCTCTGCATACATATTTATGTTTTGTACGTTCCCACTGAAAATAAACTATGTGTTTCCAACAAGCTATGTTATTGATGGCTTTCACACACACTTAACTCTCAGAAATGAGAATTTGGACAGAATTTCTTTCATCTAGCATAAACGGAATGGGATGTCTTAGAAACACTTGCTCTGATTTCTCTGTATGTTTCCTAGTTCTGGTTTGATGTTCATGCAGTTTTCAACGTAATACCGATTTGAAGCTACTACCTCCCCATATATATGTAGGTAGTGTAGTTACCCACTCAGAAAAACTGTGTGTTCCATACAAGCTAAGTGATAGTTGGCATTCACAAGCATTCAAGTCTCACAACATAGCATGTGGAGAGGCTTTCGTTCATTTAGCAGAAATAGAAAGGGATGCAGTAGAAACACTTACTGCGGTTTCTCAGTATTTTTCTTGGTGCTGGTTTGAAGTTCATGCCGTTTTCCCTGTAAAACTGTGTTGGAGCTTGTACTTCCCCATATGTATGCATGCAGTGTATTTACCCACTGACAAGAAACTGTGTGTTCCCAACAAGCTGGTTGATTGACGGCTTTCACACACTCTTAACTCACTGAATTGAGCATGTGGAGAGAAGTTCCTTCCTCTAGCATAAAGGGAATGGGTTGAAGTAGAAACACATACTCTGGTTTCTCAGGATGCTTCCTAGTGCCCGTTTGAAGTTCATGTATTTTTTAGTGTAAAACAGAGTTTGAGATAGTACCTCCTCATATATGTATGTAGTGTAGTTCCCCACTCAAAAGAGTCTATGTTTAGCTACAAGCAAAGTGATGGATTACATTCACACACATCCAATTCTAGAACTGAGCATGTTGAGAGGTGTTCTTTCAACTAGGATGAAGGGAATGGTTTGCAGTAGAAAATATTACACTGGTTTCTAAGTATGTTTCCTCATGCTGGTTTGAATTTCATGCACTTTTCAATGTAAAACCGATTTGGTGCTAGTACCACCCCATATATATGTATGTAGTGTATTTACCCAATCAGAATAAACTGTGTGTTCCCTACAAGCTAAGTGATAGTTGGATTTCACACACATACAACTCTCACAACACAGCATGTTGAGTGATGTTCGCTCATCTAACATAAGGGGAATGGGATGCAGTAGAATAACTTCCTCTAGTTTCTCAGTATTTTTCTTGGTGCTGGTTTGAAGTTCTTGCTGTTTTCAATGTAAAATCGTGTTGGAGCTAGTACCTTCCCATATGTATATTGGTAGTGTACTTCCCCACTGAAAAGAATCTGTGTGTTCCCAACAAGCTATGTGATTGTTGTATTTCACACAAAGTTCTCTCTCAGAATTGAACATGTTTAAAGACGTTCTTTCATAGAGCATAAAGAGAATAGATAGAACTAGAAACACTTACTCTGGTTTCTCAGTTGCTTTAATACTGCCGGTTTGAAGTTCTTGCAGTTTTCAGTGTAATGCCTGGTTGGATCTAGCTCTTACACATATATATGTATGTAGTGTAGATTCCCAGTGAAAACAAACTGTGTGTTCTCAACAAGCTAGGTGAATGAAGCTTTCCCACACATTTAACTCTCAGAATTGAGCACTTTGAGAAACGTTCGTTCATCTTGCTTAAAGAGAATAGGTATCACTAGAAACATTTACTTTGATTTCTCAGTATGTTTTCCAGTGCCGCTTTGAAGTTCATGCAGTTTTCAATGTAAAACCTACTTGGACCTATGTACCTCCAAATATATCTGTATGTAGTGTAATTCCCCACTCGAAACTAAACTGTGTTTCCAACAAGCTAAGTGAAAGATTGCTTTTGCACACATTCATCTCTCAGAAATGAGCATGTGTTGAGACGTCCGTTCATCTCGCCTAAATTGAATGGTTGTAGTAGAAACAATTACTGGGGTTTTTCAGCATGTTTCCTAGTGTACGGTGTGAACTTCATGCACTTTTCAATGTAAAACCGAGATGGAGCTAGTAACTCTACATATATAAGTATTTAGTGTTTTTTCCCACTGAAAAGAATCTGTGTGTTCCCAAAAAGATAGGTGATTGATGGCTTTCACACACAATTTACTCTCAGAATTGAGCATGAGTAGAGACGTTCGCTCATCGTGCATAAATATAATAGTTAGCATCAGAAACACTTACTCTGGTTTCTCAGTATATTTCCTAGGGCTGGTTTGAAGTTCATGCCGTTTTCACTTTTAAAACCGACTTGGAACTAGTACCTCCCCATATATATGTATGTATGTTAGTTTCCCACTGAAAAGAATCTGTATTCCCAACATGCTATGGGATTGACGACTTTCATACAAGCTTAACTCTCAGAATCGTGCATGTGGAGAGACGTTCTTTCATCTAGCATATAGGGAATGTGTTGCAGTAGAAACCCATACTCTGGTTTCTCATTATGTTTCCTAGGCCCGGTTTGAAGTTCATGACGTTTTCACTGTAAAAGCGAGTTGGAACTTGTACCTCCCCATATATATGTATGTAGTGTTTTTCCCCACTCTAAAGAAAATATGTTTTCCCTACAAGCTAAATGATATATGGTTTTCATACGCATTCACTCTCAGAACTGAGCATGGGGTGAGGCGTTAGTTCATCTAGGATGAAGGGAATGGTTTGCAGTTGAGTCAATTATCTGGTTTCTCCGTATGTTTCCTAGTGCCGGTTTGAATTTCATGAATTTATCACTATAAAACCTAGCTGGAGCTAGTACCTCCCCATATATATGTATGTAGTTAGTTCCCCACTCCAAAGAAACTTTGTGTTCCCTACAAGCGAAGTGATAGTTTGTTTTCGCTCGCATTAAACTCTCAGAACAGAACATGTGGACAAGCTTTCATTCAACTAGCATAAAGGGAATGGGTTGCAGTAGAAATAATTGCTCTGGTTTCTCAGTATGTTTCCTAGTGCCGGGAAAGTTCCTGCAGATTTCACTGTAAAACAGAGTTTGAGCTAGTACCTCCCCATATATATGCATGTAGTGTAGTTCCCCACTGAAAAGATAATGTTTATTTCCAACAAGCTGGTTGATTGTCGGCTTTCACACACAATTAAATCTCAGAATTGAGAATTTGCAGAGACGTTCATTCATCTAGCTTAAAGAGAATAGATAGCACTCTAAACACTTACACTGGTTTTTCAGTATGTTTCCTGGTGCCGGTTAGAGAAATTCATGCAGTTTTCAATGTAAAACCGAGTTCGAGCTATTACTTCCCCATATATATGTATGTAGAGTAGTTTCCCACTGAGAAGAAAATGTGTCTTCCCAAAAAGCTAAGTGATTGATGACTTTTACACACCCTTAACCTTCAGAATTGAGCATTTGGAGGGACGTTTTTTCATGTAGCATAAACAGAATAGATATAGCTCTAGAAACAATTACTCTGGTTCCTCAGACTGGTTCCTAGTGCCGGTTTTAAGTTCACTCAGTTTTCACTGTAAACCCGAGTTAGAGCTTCTACCTTCCCATATATATGTATGAAGTGTAGTTCCCCTCTCAATAGAAACTGTGTGTTCCCGACAAGCTAAGTGATTGACGGCTTTCACACACATTCAACTCTCAGAACTGAGCATGTTGAGAGACAATTATTCATCCAGCATAATGGGAATGGATAGCAGTAGAAATATTTACTATCTTTTCTCAATTTGTTTCCAAGTGCCCTTTTTAAGTTCATGTATTTTTCACGGTTATATCACGTTGGAGCTTGTACCTCCATATGTGTATATATATGTGGCATATTTTCCCAGTGAAAAGAATCTGTGTGTTCCCAGCAAGCTTGTTTAATGACCGCTTTCACACACAATTAACTCTCAGTATTGTGCATGTTGAGAGACGTTCATTCATCTAGCAGAAATGGATTGGGTTGCAGTTGAAACAATTACTCTATTTTCTCAGTATGTTTCCTAGTGCCGGTTTGAAATTCATGCATTTTCCACTGTAAAACAGAGTTGGAGAATATAGCTCCCTTTATATATGTATGTAGTGTATTTTCCCAATGGAAAAATACTGTGTGTTCCCAAAAAGCTAGGTTATTGTCTGTTTTGTCACACAATTAACACTCTGATTTGAGCATGTGGTGAGACGTTCGTTCATCCAGCATAAAGGGAATGGGTTTTAGTAGAAACAATTTCTCTGGTTTCTCAGTATGTTTCCGAGTGCTGGTGTGAATTTCATGTATTTTTCACTGTAAAACAGAGTTGGAGCTATATCCTCCTCTTATATATGTATGTAGTGTAGTTTTCCACTGAAAAGAAACTGTGTGCTCCCAACAAGCTAGGTGAATAAACGCTTTGACGCACACTGAATTCTCAGAATTTTGCATGTGGAGAGTCTTTAGTTCATCAAGCATAAAGGGAATGTGTTGCAGTAGAAACACTTACTCTGGTTTCCCTGTATCTTTCCTTAGTGTTGTTTGAAGTTCATGCAGTTTTCACTGTGAAACCTTGTTTGGGTAAGTACCTCTAAATACATATTTATGTTGTGTACGTTCCCACTGATAATAAACTGTGTGTTCCCAACAAGCTATATTATTGACGGCTTTCACACACACTTAACTCTCAGAATTGAGAATTTGGACAGAATTTCTTTCATCTAGCATAAACGGAATGGGTTGTCTTAGAAACACTTGCACTGAATTCTCAGTATGTTTCCTAGTCCTCGTTGGATGTTCATGCAGTTTTCAACGTAATACCGATTTGAAGCTACTACCTCCCCATATATATGTAGGTAGTGTAGTTACCCACTCAGAAAAACTGTGTGTTCCATACAAGCTAAGTGATAGTTGGCATTCACAAGCATTCAAGTCTCACAACATAGCATGTGGAGAGGCTTTCGTTCATTTAGCAGAAATAGAAAGGGATGCAGTAGAAACACTTACTGCGGTTTCTCAGTATTTTTCTTGGTGCTGGTTTGAAGTTCATGCCGTTTTCCCTGTAAAACTGTGTTGGAGCTTGTACTTCCCCATATGTATGCATGCAGTGTATTTACCCACTGACAAGAAACTGTGTGTTCCCAACAAGCTGGTTGATTGACGGCTTTCACACACTCTTAACTCACTGAATTGAGCATGTGGAGAGAAGTTCCTTCCTCTAGCATAAAGGGAATGGGTTGAAGTAGAAACACATACTCTGGTTTCTCAGGATGCTTCCTAGTGCCCGTTTGAAGTTCATGTATTTTTTAGTGTAAAACAGAGTTTGAGATAGTACCTCCTCATATATGTATGTAGTGTAGTTCCCCACTCAAAAGAGTCTATGTTTCCCTTCAAGCAAAGTGATGGATTACATTCACACACATCCAATTCTAGAACTGAGCATGTTGAGAGGTGTTCTTTCAACTAGGATGAAGGGAATGGTTTGCAGTAGAAAATCTTACACTGGTTTCTAAGTATGTTTCCTCATGCTGGTTTGAATTTCATGCACTTTTCAATGTAAACCGAGTTGGAGCTAGTACCTCCCCATATATATGTATGTAGTGTATTTACCCAATCAGAATAAACTGTGTGTTCCCTACAAGCTAAGTGATAGTTGGCTTTCACACACATACAACTCTCACAACACAGCATGTTGAGTGATGTTCGCTCATCTAATATAAGGGGAATGGGATGCAGTAGAATAACTTCCTCTAGTTTCTCAGTATTTTTCTTGGTGCTGGTTTGAAGTTCTTGCTGTTTTCAATGTAAAATCGTGTTGGAGCTAGTACCTTCCCATATGTATATTGGTAGTGTACTTCCCCACTGAAAAGAATCTGTGTGTTCCCAACAAGCTATGTGATTGATGTATTTCACACAAAGTTCTCTCTCAGAATTGAACATGTGCAGAGACGTTCTTTCATAGAGCATAAAGAGAATAGATAGAACTAGAAACACTTACTCTGGTTTCTCAGTTCCTTTAATACTGCCGGTTTGAATTTCTTGCAGTTTTCACTGTAATACCGGGTTGGATCTAGCTCTTACACATATATATGTATGTAGTGTAGTTTCCCAGTGAAAACAAACTGTGTGTTCTCAACAAGCTAGGTGATTGAAGCTTTCCCACACATTTAACTCTCAGAATTGAGCACTTTGAGAGACGTTCGTTCATCTTGCTTAAAGAGAATAGGTATCACTAGAAACATTTACTTTGATTTCTCAGTATGTTTTCCAGTGCCGCTTTGAAGTTCATGCAGTTTTCAATGTAAAACCTACTTGGACCTTGTACCTCCAAATATATCTGTATGTAATGTAATTCCCCACTCGAAACAAACTGTGTTTCCAACAAGCTAAGTGAAAGATTGCTTTTGCACACATTCATCTCTCAGAAATGAGCATGTGTTGAGACTTCCGTTCATCTCGCCTAAATTGAATGGGTTGCAGTAGAAACAATTACTGGGGTTTTTCAGCATGTTTCCTAGTGTCGGTGTGAACTTCATGCACTTTTCAATGTAAAACCGAGATGGAGCTAGTAACTCTACATATATATGTATTTAGTGTTTTTTCCCACTGAAAAGAATCTGTGTGTTCCCAAAAAGATAGGTGATTGATGGCTTTCACACACAATTTACTCTCAGAATTGAGCATGAGTAGAGACGTTCGCTCATCGTGCATAAATATAATAGTTAGCAACAGAAACACTTACTCTGGTTTCTCAGTATATTTCCTAGGGCTGGTTTGAAGTTCATGCCGTTTTCACTTTTAAACCGACTTGGAACTAGTACCTCCCCATATATATGTATGTATGTTAGTTTCCCACTGAAAAGAATCTGTATTCCCAACATGCTATGGGATTGACGACTTTCATACAAGCTTAACTCTCAGAATCGTGCATGTGGAGAGACGTTCTTTCATCTAGCATATAGGGAATGTGTTGCAGTAGAAACCCATACTCTGGTTTCTCATTATGTTTCCTAGGCCCGGTTTGAAGTTCATGACGTTTTCACTGTAAAAGCGAGTTGGAACTTGTACCTCCCCATATATATGTATGTAGTGTTTTTCCCCACTCTAAAGAAAATATGTTTTCCCTACAAGCTAAATGATATATGGTTTTCATACGCATTCACTCTCAGAACTGAGCATGGGGTGAGGCGTTAGTTCATCTAGGATGAAGGGAATGGTTTGCAGTTGAATCAATTATCTGGTTTCTCCGTATGTTTCCTAGTGCCGGTTTGAATTTCATGAATTTATCACTATAAAACCTAGCTGGAGCTAGTACCTCCCCATATATATGTATGTAGTTAGTTCCCCACTCCAAAGAAACTTTGTGTTCCCTACAAGCGAAGTGATAGTTGGTTTTCGCTCGCATTAAACTCTCAGAACAGAACATGTGGACAAGCTTTCATTCAACTAGCATAAAGGGAATGGGTTGCAGTAGAAATAATTGCTCTGGTTTCTCAGTATGTTTCCTAGTGCCGGGAAAGTTCCTGCAGATTTCACTGTAAAACAGAGTTTGAGCTAGTACCTCCCCATATATATGCATGTAGTGTAGTTCCCCACTGAAAAGATAATGTTTATTTCCAACAAGCTGGTTGATTGTCGGCTTTCACACACAATTAAATCTCAGAATTGAGAATTTGCAGAGACGTTCATTCATCTAGCTTAAAGAGAATAGGTAGCACTCTAAACACTTACACTGGTTTTTCAGTATGTTTCCTGGTGCCGGTTAGAGAAATTCATGCAGTTTTCAATGTAAAACCGAGTTCGAGCTATTACTTCCCCATATATATGTATGTAGAATAGTTTCCCATTGAGAAGGAAATGTGTCTTCCCAAAAAGCTAAGTGATTGATGACTTTTACACACCCTTAACCTTCAGAATTGAGCATTTGGAGGGACGTTTTTTCATGTAGCATAAACAGAATAGATATAGCTCTAGAAACAATTACTCTGGTTCCTCAGACTGGTTCCTAGTGCCGGTTTTAAGTTCACTCAGTTTTCACTGTAAACCCGAGTTAGAGCTTCTACCTTCCCATATATATGTATGAAGTGTAGTTCCCCTCTCAAAAGAAACTGTGTGTTCCCGACAAGCTAAGTGATTGACGGCTTTCACACACATTCAACTCTCAGAACTGAGCATGTTGAGAGACAATTATTCATCCAGCATAATGGGAATGGATAGCAGTAGAAATATTTACTATCTTTTCTCAATTTGTTTCCAAGTGCCCTTTTTAAGTTCATGTATTTTTCACGGTTATATCACGTTGGAGCTTGTACCTCCCTATGTGTATATATATGTGGCATATTTTCCCAGTGAAAAGAATCTGTGTGTTCCCAGCAAGCTTGTTTAATGACCGCTTTCACACACAATTAACTCTCAGTATTGTGCATGTTGAGAGACGTTCATTCATCTAGCAGAAATGGATTGGGTTGCAGTTGAAACAATTACTCTGGTTTCTCAGTATGTTTCCTAGTGCCGGTTTGAAATTCATGCATTTTCCACTGTAAAACAGAGTTGGAGAATATAGCTCCCTTTATATATGTATGTAGTGTATTTTCCCAATGGAAAAATACTGTGTGTTCCCAAAAAGCTAGGTTATTGTCTGTTTTGTCACACAATTAACACTCTGATTTGAGCATGTGGTGAGACGTTCGTTCATCCAGCATAAAGGGAATGGGTTTTAGTAGAAACAATTTCTCTGGTTTCTCAGTATGTTTCCGAGTGCTGGTGTGAAATTCATGTATTTCTCACTGTAAAACAGAGTTGGAGCTATATCCTCCTCTTATATATGTATGTAGTGTAGTTTTCCATTGAAAAGAAACTGTGTGCTCCCAACAAGCTAGGTGAATAAACGCTTTGACGCACACTGAATTCTCAGAATTTTGCATGTGGAGAGTCTTTAGTTCATCAAGCATAAAGGGAATGTGTTGCAGTAGAAACACTTACTCTGGTTTCCCTGTATCTTTCCTTAGTGTTGTTTGAAGTTCATGCAGTTTTCACTGTGAAACCTTGTTTGGGCTAGTACCTCTCCATACATATTTATGTTGTGTACGTTCCCACTGATAATAAACTGTGTGTTCCCAACAAGCTATATTATTGACGGCTTTCACACACACTTAACTCTCAGAATTGAGAATTTGGACAGAATTTCTTTCATCTAGCATAAACGGAATGGGATGCCTTAGAAACACTTGCTCTGATTTCTCAGTATGTTTCCTAGTGCTGGTTTGATGTTCATGCAGTTTTCAACGTAATACCGATTTGAAGCTAGTACCTCCCCATATATATGTATGTAGTGTAGTTACCCACTGAGAAAAAATGTGTGTTCCATACAAGCTAAGTGAGAGTTGGCATTCACAAGCATTCAAGTCTCACAACATAGCATGTGGAGAGGCTTTCGTTCATTTAGCAGAAATAGAAAGGGATGCAGTAGAAACACTTACTGCGGTTTCTCAGAATTTTTCTTGGTGCTGGTTTGAAGTTCATGCCGTTTTCCCTGTAAAACCATGTTGGAGCTTGTGCTTCCCCATATGTATTCATGCAGTGTATTTACCCACTACCAGAAACTGTGTATTCCCAACAAGCTGGTTGATTGACGGCTTTCACACACTCTTAACTCACTGAATTGAGCATGTGGAGAGAAGTTCCTTCCTCTAGCATAAAGGGAATGGGTTGAAGTAGAAACACATACTCTGGTTTCTCAGGATGCTTCCTAGTACCCGTTTGAAGTTCATGTATTTTTTAGTGTAAAACAGAGTTTAAGATAGTACCTCCTCATATATGTATGAAGTGTAGTTCCCCACTCAAAAGAATCTATGTTTCCCTTCAAGCAAAGTGATGGATTACATTCACACACATCCAATTCTAGAACTGAGCATGTTGAGAGGTGTTCTTTCAAGTAGGATGAAGGGAATAGTTTGCAGTAGAAAATCTTACACTGGTTTCTAAGTATGTTTCCTCATGCTGGTTTGAATTTCATGCACTTTTCAATGTAAAAACGAGTTGGAGCTAGTACCTCCCCATATATATGTATGTAGTGTATTTACCCAATCAGAATAAACTGTGTGTTCCCTACAAGCTAAGTGATAGTTGGCTTTCACACATATACAACTCTCACAACAAAGCATGTTGAGGGATGTTCGCTCATCTAATATAAGGGGAATGGGATGCAGTAGAATAACTTCCTCTAGTTTCTCAGTATTTTTCTTGGTGCTGGTTTGAAGTTCTTGCTGTTTTCAATGTAAAATCGTGTTGGAGCTAGTACCTTCCCATATGTATATTGGTAGTGTACTTCCCCACTGAAAGAATCTGTGTGTTCCCAACAAGCTATGTGATTGATGTATTTCACACAAAGTTCTCTCTCAGAATTGAACATGTGGAGAGACGTTCTTTCATAGAGCATAAAGAGAATAGATAGAACTAGAAACACTTACTCTGGTTTCTCAGTTCCTTTAATACTGCCGGTTTGAAGTTCTTGCAGTTTTCACTGTAATACCCGGTTGGATCTAGCTCTTACACATATATATGTATGTAGTGTAGTTTCCCAGTGAAAACAAACTGTGTGTTCTCAACAAGCTAGGTGATTGAAGCTTTCCCACACATTTAACTCTCAGAATTGAGCACTTTGAGAGACGTTGGTTCATCTTGCTTAAAGAGAATAGGTATCACTAGAAACATTTACTTTGATTTCTCAGTATGTTTTCCAGTGCCGCTTTGAAGTTCATGCAGTTTTCAATGTAAAACCTACTTGGACCTTGTACCTCCAAATATATCTGTATGTAATGTAATTCCCCACTCGAAACAAACTGTGTTTCCAACAAGCTAAGTGAAAGATTGCTTTTGCACACATTCATCTCTCAGAAATGAGCATGTGTTGAGACGTCCGTTCATCTCGCCTAAATTGAATGGGTTGCAGTAGAAACAATTACTGGGGTTTTTCAGCATGTTTCCTAGTGTCGGTGTGAACTTCATGCACTTTTCAATGTAAAACCGAGATGGAGCTAGTAACTCTACATATATATGTATTTAGTGTTTTTTCCCACTGAAAAGAATCTGTGTGTTCCCAAAAAGATAGGTGATTGATGGCTTTCACACACAATTTACTCTCAGAATTGAGCATGAGTAGAGACGTTCGCTCATCGTGCATAAATATAATAGTTAGCAACAGAAACACTTACTCTGGTTTCTCAGTATATTTCCTAGGGCTGGTTTGAAGTTCATGCCGTTTTCACTTTTAAACCGACTTGGAACTAGTACCTCCCCATATATATGTATGTATGTTAGTTTCCCACTGAAAAGAATCTCTATTCCCAACATGCTATGGGATTGACGACTTTCATACAAGCTTAACTCTCAGAATCGTGCATGTGGAGAGACGTTCTTTCATCTAGCATATAGGGAATGTGTTGCAGTAGAAACCCATACTCTGGTTTCTCATTATGTTTCCTAGGCCCGGTTTGAAGTTCATGACGTTTTCACTGTAAAAGCGAGTTGGAACTTGTACCTCCCCATATATATGTATGTAGTGTTTTTCCCCACTCTAAAGAAAATATGTTTTCCCTACAAGCTAAATGATATATGGTTTTCATACGCATTCACTCTAAGAACTGAGCATGGGGTGAGGCGTTAGTTCATCTAGGATGAAGGGAATGGTTTGCAGTTGAATCAATTATCTGGTTTCTCCGTATATTTCCTAGTGCCGGTTTGAATTTCATGAATTTATCACTATAAAACCTAGCTGGAGCTAGTACCTCCCCATATATATGTATGTAGTTAGTTCCCCACTCCAAAGAAACTTTGTGTTCCCTACAAGCGAAGTGATAGTTGGTTTTTGCTCACATTAAACTCTCAGAACAGAACATGTGGACAAGCTTTCATTCAACTAGCATAAAGGGAATGGGTTGCAGTAGAAATAATTGCTCTGGTTTCTCAGTATGTTTCCTAGTGCCGGGAAAGTTCCTGCAGATTTCACTGTAAAACAGAGTTTGAGCTAGTACCTCCCCATATATATGCATGTAGTGTAGTTCCCCACTGAAAAGATAATGTTTATTTCCAACAAGCTGGTTGATTGTCGGCTTTCACACACACTTAACTCTCAGAATTGAGAATTTGGACAGAATTTCTTTCATCTAGCATAAACGGAATGGGATGCCTTAGAAACACTTGCTCTGATTTCTCAGTATGTTTCCTAGTGCTGGTTTTATGTTCATGCAGTTTTCAACGTAATACCGATTTGAAGCTAGTACCTCCCCATATATATGTAAGTAGTGTAGTTACCCACTGAGAAAAAATGTGTGTTCCATACAAGCTAAGTGATAGTTGGCATTCACAAGCATTCAAGTCTCACAACATAGCATGGGGAGAGGCTTTCGTTCATTTAGCAGAAATAAAAAGGGATGCAGTAGAAACACTTAATGCGGTTTCTCAGTACTTTTCTTGGTGCTTGTTTGAAGTTCATGCCGTTTTCCCTGTAAAACCGTGTTGGAGCTTGTGCTTCCCCATATGTATGCATGCAGTGTATTTACCCACTTACCAGAAACTGTGTATTCCCATCAAGCTGTTTCATTGACGGCTTTCACACACTCTTAACTCACTGAATTGAGCATGTGGAGAGAAGTTCCTTCCTCTAGCATGAAGGGAATGCGTTGAAGTAGAAACACATACTCTGGTTTCTCAGGATGCTTCCTAGTACCCGTTTGAAGTTCATGTATTTTTTAGTGTAAAACAGAGTTTAAGATAGTACCTCCTCATATATGTATGAAGTGTAGTTCCCCACTCAAAAGAATCTATGTTTCCCTTCAAGCAAAGTGATGGATTACATTCACACACAACCAATTCTAGAACTGAGCATGTTGAGAGGTGTTCTTTCAAGTAGGATGAAGGGAATAGTTTGCAGTAGAAAATCTTACACTGGTTTCTAAGTATGTTTCCTCATGCTGGTTTGAATTTCATGCACTTTTCAATGTAAAAACGAGTTGGAGCTAGTACCTCCCCATATATATGTATGTAGTGTATTTACCCAATCAGAATAAACTGTGTGTTCCCTACAAGCTAAGTGATAGTTGGCTTTCACACACATACAACTCTCACAACAAAGCATGTTGAGGGATGTTCGCTCATCTAATATAAGGGGAATGGGATGCAGTAGAATAACTTCCTCTAGTTTCTCAGTATTTTTCTTGGTGCTGGTTTGAAGTTCTTGCTGTTTTCAATGTAAAATCGTGTTGGAGCTAGTACCTTCCCATATGTATATTGGTAGTGTACTTCCCCACTGAAAGAATCTGTGTGTTCCAAACAAGCTATCTGATTGATGTATTTCACACAAAGTTCTCTCTCAGAATTGAACATGTGGAGAGACGTTCTTTCATAGAGCATAAAGAGAATAGATAGAACTAGAAACACTTACTCTGGTTTCTCAGTTCCTTTAATACTGCCGGTTTGAAGTTCTTGCAGTTTTCACTGTAATACCGGGTTGGATCTAGCTCTTACACATATATATGTATGTAGTGTAGTTTCCCAGTGAAAACAAACTGTGTGTTCTCAACAAGCTAGGTGATTGAAGCTTTCCCACACATTTAACTCTCAGAATTGAGCACTTTGAGAGACGTTCGTTCATCTTGCTTAAAGAGAATAGGTATCACTAGAAACATTTACTTTGATTTCTCAGTATGTTTTCCAGTGCCGCTTTGAAGTTCATGCAGTTTTCAATATAAAACCTACTTGGACCATGTACCTCCAAATATATCTGTATGTAATGTAATTCCCCACTCGAAACAAACTGTGTTTCCAACAAGCTAAGTGAAAGATTGCTTTTGCACACATTCATCTCTCAGAAATGAGCATGTGTTGAGACGTCCGTTCATCTCGCCTAAATTGAATGGGTTGCAGTAGAAACAATTACTGGGGTTTTTCAGCATGTTTCCTAGTGTCGGTGTGAACTTCATGCACTTTTCAATGTAAAACCGAGATGGAGCTAGTAACTCTACATATATATGTATTTAGTGTTTTTTCCCACTGAAAAGAATCTGTGTGTTCCCAAAAAGATAGGTGATTGATGGCTTTCACACACAATTTACTCTCAGAATTGAGCATGAGTAGAGACGTTCGCTCATCGTGCACAAATATAATAGTTAGCAACAGAAACACTTACTCTGGTTTCTCAGTATATTTCCTAGGGCTGGTTTGACGTTCATGCCGTTTTCACTTTTAAACCGACTTGGAACTAGTACCTCCCCATATATATGTATGTATGTTAGTTTCCCACTGAAAAGAATCTGTATTCCCAACATGCTATGGGATTGACGACTTTCATACAAGCTTAACTCTCAGAATCGTGCATGTGGAGAGACGTTCTTTCATCTAGCATATAGGGAATGTGTTGCAGTAGAAACCCATACTCTGGTTTCTCATTATGTTTCCTAGGCCCGGTTTGAAGTTCATGACGTTTTCACTGTAAAAGCGAGTTGGAACTTGTACCTCCCCATATATATGTATGTAGTGTTTTTCCCCACTCTAAAAAAAATATGTTTTCCCTACAAGCTAAATGATATATGGTTTTCATACGCATTCACTCTAAGAACTGAGAATGGGGTGAGGCGTTAGTTCATCTAGGATGAAGGGAATGGTTTGCAGTTGAATCAATTATCTGGTTTCTCCGTATATTTCCTAGTGCCGGTTTGAATTTCATGAATTTATCACTATAAAACCTAGCTGGAGCTAGTACCTCCCCATATATATGTATGTAGTTAGTTCCCCACTCCAAAGAAACTTTGTGTTCCCTACAAGCGAAGTGATAGTTGGTTTTTGCTCGCATTAAACTCTCAGAACAAAACATGTGGACAAGCTTTCATTCAACTAGCATAAAGGGAATGGGTTGCAGTAGAAATAATTGCTCTGGGTTCTCAGTATGTTTCCTAGTGCCGGGAAAGTTCCTGCAGATTTCACTGTAAAACAGAGTTTGAGCTAGTACCTCCCCATATATATGCATGTAGTGTAGTTCCCCACTGAAAAGATAATGTTTATTTCCAACAAGCTGGTTGATTGTCGGCTTTCACACACACTTAACTCTCAGAATTGAGAATTTGGACAGAATTTCTTTCATCTAGCATAAACGGAATGGGATGCCTTAGAAACACTTGCTCTGATTTCTCAGTATGTTTCCTAGTGCTGGTTATATGTTCATGCAGTTTTCAACGTAATACCGATTTGAAGCTAGTACCTCCCCATATATATGTAGGTAGTGTAGTTACCCACTGAGAAAAAATGTGTGTTCCATACAAGCTAAGTGATAGTTGGCATTCACAAGCATTCAAGTCTCACAACATAGCATGTGGAGAGGCTTTCGTTCATTTAGCAGAAATAAAAAGGGATGCAGTAGAAACACTTAATGCGGTTTCTCAGTACTTTTCTTGGTGCTTGTTTGAAGTTCATGCCGTTTTCCCTGTAAAACCGTGTTGGAGCTTGTGCTTCCCCATATGTATGCATGCAGTGTATTTACCCACTGACAAGAAACTGTGTATTCCCAACAAGCTGGTTGATTGACGGCTTTCACACACTCTTAACTCACTGAATTGAGCATGTGGAGAGAAGTTCCTTCCTCTAGCATAAAGGGAATGGGTTGAAGTAGAAACACATACTCTGGTTTCTCAGGATGCTTCCTAGTACCCGTTTGAAGTTCATGTATTTTTTAGTGTAAAACAGAGTTTAAGATAGTACCTCCTCATATATGTATGAAGTGTAGTTCCCCACTCAAAAGAATCTATGTTTCCCTTCAAGCAAAGTGATGGATTACATTCACACACAACCTATTCTAGAACTGAGCATGTTGAGAGGTGTTCTTTCAAGTAGGATGAAGGGAATAGTTTGCAGTAGAAAATCTTACACTGGTTTCTAAGTATGTTTCCTCATGCTGGTTTGAATTTCATGCACTTTTCAATGTAAAAACGAGTTGGAGCTAGTACCTCCCCATATATATGTATGTAGTGTATTTACCCAATCAGAATAAACTGTGTGTTCCCTACAAGCTAAGTGATAGTTGGCTTTCACACACATACAACTCTCACAACAAAGCATGTTGAGGGATGTTCGCTCATCTAATATAAGGGGAATGGGATGCAGTAGAATAACTTCCTCTAGTTTCTCAGTATTTTTCTTGGTGCTGGTTTGAAGTTCTTGCTGTTTTCAATGTAAAATCGTGTTGGAGCTAGTACCTTCCCATATGTATATTGGTAGTGTACTTCCCCACTGAAAGAATCTGTGTGTTCCCAACAAGCTATGTGATTGATGTATTTCACACAAAGTTCTCTCTCAGAATTGAACATGTGGAGAGACGTTCTTTCATAGAGCATAAAGAGAATAGATAGAACTAGAAACACTTACTCTGGTTTCTCAGTTCCTTTAATACTGCCGGTTTGAAGTTCTTGCAGTTTTCACTGTAATACCGGGTTGGATCTAGCTCTTACACATATATATGTATGTAGTGTAGTTTCCCAGTGAAAACAAACTGTGTGTTCTCAACAAGCTAGGTGATTGAAGCTTTCCCACACATTTAACTCTCAGAATTGAGCACTTTGAGAGACGTTCGTTCATCTTGCTTAAAGAGAATAGGTATCACTAGAAACATTTACTTTGATTTCTCAGTATGTTTTCCAGTGCCGCTTTGAAGTTCATGCAGTTTTCAATGTAAAACCTACTTGGACCTTGTACCTCCAAATATATCTGTATGTAATGTAATTCCCCACTCGAAACAAACTGTGTTTCCAACAAGCTAAGTGAAAGATTGCTTTTGCACACATTCATCTCTCAGAAATGAGCATGTGTTGAGACGTCCGTTCATCTCGCCTAAATTGAATGGGTTGCAGTAGAAACAATTACTGGGGTTTTTCAGCATGTTTCCTAGTGTCGGTGTGAACTTCATGCACTTTTCAATGTAAAACCGAGATGGAGCTAGTAACTCTACATATACATGTATTTAGTGTTTTTTCCCACTGAAAAGAATCTGTGTGTTCCCAAAAAGATAGGTGATTGATGGCTTTCACACACAATTTACTCTCAGAATTGAGCATGAGTAGAGACGTTCGCTCATCGTGCACAAATATAATAGTTAGCAACAGAAACACTTACTCTGGTTTCTCAGTATATTTCCTAGGGCTGGTTTGACGTTCATGCCGTTTTCACTTTTAAACCGACTTGGAACTAGTACCTCCCCATATATATGTATGTATGTTAGTTTCCCACTGAAAAGAATCTGTATTCCCAACATGCTATGGGATTGACGACTTTCATACAAGCTTAACTCTCAGAATCGTGCATGTGGAGAGACGTTCTTTCATCTAGCATATAGGGAATGTGTTGCAGTAGAAACCCATACTCTGGTTTCTCATTATGTTTCCTAGGCCCGGTTTGAAGTTCATGACGTTTTCACTGTAAAAGCGAGTTGGAACTTGTACCTCCCCATATATATGTATGTAGTGTTTTTCCCCACTCTAAAGAAAATATGTTTTCCCTACAAGCTAAATGATATATGGTTTTCATACCCATTCAATCTCAGAACTGAGCATGGGGTGAGGCGTTAGTTCATCTAGGATGAAGGGAATGGTTTGCAGTTGAGTCAATTATCTGGTTTCTCCGTATGTTTCCTAGTGCCGGTTTGAATTTCATGAATTTATCACTATAAAACCTAGCTGGAGCTAGTACCTCCCCATATATATGTATGTAGTTAGTTCCCCACTCCAAAGAAACTTTGTGTTCCCTACAAGCGAAGTGATAGTTGGTTTTTGCTCGCATTAAACTCTCAGAACAGATCATGTGGACAAGCTTTCATTCAACTAGCATAAAGGGAATGGGTTGCAGTAGAAATAATTGCTCTGGGTTCTCAGTATGTTTCCTAGTGCCGGGAAAGTTCCTGCAGATTTCACTGTAAAACAGAGTTTGAGCTAGTACCTCCCCATATATATGCATGTAGTGTAGTTCCCCACTGAAAAGATAATGTTTATTTCCAACAAGCTGGTTGATTGTCGGCTTTCACACACAATTAAATCTCAGAATTGAGAATTTGCAGACACGTTCGTTCATCTAGCTTAAAGAGAATAGATAGCACTCCAAACCCTTACACTGGTTTTTCAGTATGTTTCCTGGTGCCGGTTAGAGAAATTCATGCAGTTTTCAATGTAAAACCGAGTTCGAGCTATTACTTCCCCATATATATGTATGTAGAATAGTTTCCCACTGAGAAGAAAATGTGTCTTCCCAAAAAGCTAAGTGATTGATGACTTTTACACACCCTTAACCTTCAGAATTGAGCATTTGGAGGGACGTTTTTTCATGTAGCATAAACAGAATAGATATAGCTCTAGAAACAATTACTCTGGTTCCTCAGACTGGTTCCTAGTGCCGGTTTTAAGTTCACTCAGTTTTCACTGTAAACCCGAGTTAGAGCTTCTACCTTCCCATATATATGTATGAAGTGTAGTTCCCCTCTCAAAAGAAACTGTGTGTTCCCGACAAGCTAAAGTGATTGACGGCTTTCACACACATTCAACTCTCAGAACTGAGCATGTTGAGAGACAATTATTCATCCAGCATAATGGGAATGGATAGCAGTAGAAATATTTACTATCTTTTCTCAATTTGTTTCCAAGTGCCCTTTTTAAGTTCATGTATTTTTCACGGTTATATCACGTTGGAGCTTGTACCTCCCTATGTGTATATATATGTGGCATATTTTCCCAGTGAAAAGAATCTGTGTGTTCCCAGCAAGCTTGTTTAATGACCGCTTTCACACACAATTAACTCTCAGTATTGTGCATGTTGAGAGACGTTCATTCATCTAGCAGAAATGGATTGGGTTGCAGTTGAAACAATTACTCTGGTTTCTCAGTATGTTTCCTAGTGCCGGTTTGAAATTCATGCATTTTCCACTGTAAAACAGAGTTGGAGAATATAGCTCCCTTTATATATGTATGTAGTGTATTTTCCCAATGGAAAAATACTGTGTGTTCCCAAAAAGCTAGGTTATTGTCTGTTTTGTCACACAATTAACACTCTGATTTGAGCATGTGGTGAGACGTTCGTTCATCCAGCATAAAGGGAATGGGTTTTAGTAGAAACAATTTCTCTGCTTTCTCAGTATGTTTCCGAGTGCTGGTGTGAAATTCATGTATTTTTCACTGTAAAACAGAGTTGGAGCTATATCCTCCTCTTATATATGTATGTAGAGTAATTTTCCATTGAAAAGAAACTGTGTGCTCCCAACAAGCTAGGTGAATAAACGCTTTGACGCACACTGAATTCTCAGAATTTTGCATGTGGAGAGTCTTTAGTTCATCAAGCATAAAGGGAATGTGTTGCAGTAGAAACACTTACTCTGGTTTCCCTGTATCTTTCCTTAGTGTTGTTTGAAGTTCATGCAGTTTTCACTGTAAAACCTTGTTTGGGCTAGTACCTCTCCATACATATTTATGTTGTGTACGTTCCCACTGATAATAAACTGTGTGTTCCCAACAAGCTATGTTATTGACGGCTTTCACACACACTTAACTCTCAGAATTGAGAATTTGGACAGAATTTCTTTCATCTAGCATAAACAGAATGGGATGCCTTAGAAACACTTGCACTGATTTCTCAGTATGTTTCCTAGTGCTGGTTTGATGTTCATGCAGTTTTCAACGTAATACCGATTTGAAGCTAGTACCTCCCCATATATATGTATGTACTGTAGTTACCCACTGAGAAAAAATGTGTGTTCCATACAAGCTAAGTGATAGTTGGCATTCACAAGCATTCAAGTCTCACAACATAGCATGTGGAGAGGCTTTCGTTCATTAAGCAGAAATAAAAAGGGATGCAGTAGAAACACTTAATGCGGTTTCTCAGTATTTTTCTTGGTGCTTGTTTGAATTTCATGCCGTTTTCCCTGTAAAACCTTGTTGGAGCTTGTGCTTCCCCATATGTATGCATGCAGTGTATTTACCCACTTACAAGAAACTGTGTATTCCCATCAAGCTGGTTGATTGGCGGCTTTCACACACTCTTAACTCACTGAATTGAGCATGTGGAGAGAAGTTCCTTCCTCTAGCATAAAGGGAATGGGTTGAAGTAGATACACATACTCTGGTTTCTCAGGATGCTTCCTAGTGCCCGTTTCAAGTTCATGTATTTTTTAGTGTAAAACAGAGTTTATGATAGTACCTTCTCATATATGTATGAAGTGTAGTTCCCCACACAAAAGAATCTATGTATCCCTTCAAGCAAAGTGATGGATTACATTCACACACATACAATTCTAGAACTGAGCATGTTGAGAGGTGTTCTTTCAACTAGGATGAAGGGAATAGTTTGCAGGAGATAATCTTAAACTGGTTTCTAAGTATGTTTCCTCATGCTGGTTTGAATTTCATTCACTTTTCAATGTAAAACCGAGTTGGAGCTAGTACCTCCCCATATATATGTATGTAGTGTATTTACCCAATCAGAATAAACTGTGTGTTCCCTACAAGCTAAGTGATAGTTGGCTTTCACACACATACAACTCTCACAACACAGCATGTAGAGGGATGCTCGCTCATCTAATATAATGGGAATGGGATGCAGTAGAATAACTTCCTCTAGTTTCTCAGTATTTTTCTTGGTGCTGGTTTGAAGTTCTTGCTGTTTTCAATGTAAAATTGTGTTGGAGCTAGTACCTTCCCATATGTATATTGGTAGTGTACTTCCCCACTGAAAAGAATCTGTGTGTTCCCAACAAGCTATGTGATTGATGTGTTTCACACAAAGTTCTCTCTCAGAATTGAACATGTGGAGAGAATTTCGTTCATATAGCATAAAGAGAATAGATAGAACTAGAAACACTTACTCTGGTTTCTCAGTATCTTTAATACTGCCGGTTTGAAGTTCTTGCAGTCTTCATTGTAATACTGGGTTGGATCTAGTTCCTACACATATATATGTATGTAGTGTTGATTCCCAGTGAAAACAAACTGTGTGTTCCCAACAAGGTAGGTGATTGAAGCTTTCCCACACATTTAACTCTCAGAATTGAGCACTTTGAGAGACGTTCGTTCATCTTGCTTAAAGAGAATAGGTATCACTAGAAACATTTACTTTGATTTCTCAGTATGTTTTCCAGTGCCGCTTTGAAGTTCATGCAGTTTTCAATGTAAAACCTACTTGGACTTTGTACCTCCAAATATATCTGTATGTAATGTAATTCCCCACTCGAAACAAACTGTGTTTCCAACAAGCTAAGTGAAAGATTGCTTTTGCACACATTCATCTCTCAGAAATGAGCATGTGTTGAGACGTCCGTTCATCTCGCCTAAATTGAATGGGTTGCAGTAGAAACAATTACTGGGGTTTTTCAGCATGTTTCCTAGTGTCGGTGTGAACTTCATGCACTTTTCAATGTAAAACCGAGATGGAGCTAGTAACTCTACATATATATGTATTTAGTGTTTTTTCCCACTGAAAAGAATCTGTGTGTTCCCAAAAAGATAGGTGATTGATGGCTTTCACACACAATTTACTCTCAGAATTGAGCATGAGTAGAGACGTTCGCTCATCGTGCATAAATATAATAGTTAGCAACAGAAACACTTACTCTGGTTTCTCAGTATATTTCCTAGGGCTGGTTTGAAGTTCATGCCGTTTTCACTTTTAAACCGACTTGGAACTAGTACCTCCCCATATATATGTATGTATGTTAGTTTCCCACTGAAAAGAATCTGTATTCCCAACATGCTATGGGATTGACGACTTTCATACAAGCTTAACTCTCAGAATCGTGCATGTGGAGAGACGTTCTTTCATCTAGCATATAGGGAATGTGTTGCAGTAGAAACCCATACTCTGGTTTCTCATTATGTTTCCTAGGCCCGGTTTGAAGTTCATGACGTTTTCACTGTAAAAGCGAGTTGGAACTTGTACCTCCCCATATATATGTATGTAGTGTTTTTCCCCACTCTAAAGAAAATATGTTTTCCCTACAAGCTAAATGATATATGGTTTTCATACGCATTCACTCTCAGAACTGAGCATGGGGTGAGGCGTTAGTTCATCTAGGATGAAGGGAATGGTTTGCAGTTGAATCAATTATCTGGTTTCTCCGTATGTTTCCTAGTGCCGGTTTGAATTTCATGAATTTATCACTATAAAACCTAGCTGGAGCTAGTACCTCCCCATATATATGTATGTAGTTAGTTCCCCACTCCAAAGAAACTTTGTGTTCCCTACAAGCGAAGTGATAGTTGGTTTTTGCTCGCATTAAACTCTCAGAACAGATCATGTGGACAAGCTTTCATTCAACTAGCATAAAGGGAATGGGTTGCAGTAGAAATAATTGCTCTGGGTTCTCAGTATGTTTCCTAGTGCCGGGAAAGTTCCTGCAGATTTCACTGTAAAACAGAGTTTGAGCTAGTACCTCCCCATATATATGCATGTAGTGTAGTTCCCCACTGAAAAGATAATGTTTATTTCCAACAAGCTGGTTGATTGTCGGCTTTCACACACAATTAAATCTCAGAATTGAGAATTTGCAGACACGTTCGTTCATCTAGCTTAAAGAGAATAGATAGCACTCCAAACCCTTACACTGGTTTTTCAGTATGTTTCCTGGTGCCGGTTAGAGAAATTCATGCAGTTTTCAATGTAAAACCGAGTTCGAGCTATTACTTCCCCATATATATATATGTAGAATAGTTTCCCACTGAGAAGGAAATGTGTCTTCCCAAAAAGCTAAGTGATTGATGACTTTTACACACCCTTAACCTTCAGAATTGAGCATTTGGAGGGACGTTTTTTCATGTAGCATAAACAGAATAGATATAGCTCTAGAAACAATTACTCTGGTTCCTCAGACTGGTTCCTAGTGCCGGTTTTAAGTTCACTCAGTTTTCACTGTAAACCCGAGTTAGAGCTTCTACCTTCCCATATATATGTATGAAGTGTAGTTCCCCTCTCAAAAGAAACTGTGTGTTCCCGACAAGCTAAGTGATTGACGGCTTTCACACACATTCAACTCTCAGAACTGAGCATGTTGAGAGACAATTATTCATCCAGCATAATGGGAATGGATAGCAGTAGAAATATTTACTATCTTTTCTCAATTTGTTTCCAAGTGCCCTTTTTAAGTTCATGTATTTTTCACGGTTATATCACGTTGGAGCTTGTACCTCCCTATGTGTATATATATGTGGCATATTTTCCCAGTGAAAAGAATCTGTGTGTTCCCAGCAAGCTTGTTTAATGACCGCTTTCACACACAATTAACTCTCAGTATTGTGCATGTTGAGAGACGTTCATTCATCTAGCAGAAATGGATTGGGTTGCAGTTGAAACAATTACTCTGGTTTCTCAGTATGTTTCCTAGTGCCGGTTTGAAATTCATGCATTTTCCACTGTAAAACAGAGTTGGAGAATATAGCTCCCTTTATATATGTATGTAGTGTATTTTCCCAATGGAAAAATACTGTGTGTTCCCAAAAAGCTAGGTTATTGTCTGTTTTGTCACACAATTAACACTCTGATTTGAGCATGTGGTGAGACGTTCGTTCATCCAGCATAAAGGGAATGGGTTTTAGTAGAAACAATTTCTCTGCTTTCTCAGTATGTTTCCGAGTGCTGGTGTGAAATTCATGTATTTTTCACTGTAAAACAGAGTTGGAGCTATATCCTCCTCTTATATATGTATGTAGTGTAGTTTTCCACTGAAAAGAAACTGTGTGCTCCCAACAAGCTAGGTGAATAAACGCTTTGACGCACACTGAATTCTCAGAATTTTGCATGTGGAGAGTCTTTAGTTCATCAAGCATAAAGGGAATGTGTTGCAGTAGAAACACTTACTCTGGTTTCCCTGTATCTTTCCTTAGTGTTGTTTGAAGTTCATGCAGTTTTCACTGTTAAACCTTGTTTGGGCTAGTACCTCTCCATACATATTTATGTTGTGTACGTTCCCACTGATAATAAACTGTGTGTTCCCAACAAGCTATGTTATTGACGGCTTTCACACACACTTAACTCTCAGAATTGAGAATTTGGACAGAATTTCTTTCATCTAGCATAAACGGAATGGGATGCCTTAGAAACACTTGCTCTGATTTCTCAGTATGTTTCCTAGTGCTGGTTTGATGTTCATGCAGTTTTCAACGTAATACCGATTTGAAGCTAGTACCTCCCCATATATATGTATGTAGTGTAGTTACCCACTGAGAAATAATGTGTGTTCCATACAAGCTAAGTGATAGTTGGCATTCACAAGCATTCAAGACTCACAACATAGCATGTGGAGAGGCTTTCGTTCATTAAGCAGAAATAAAAAGGGATGCAGTAGAAACACTTACTGCGGTTTCTCAGTATTTTTCTTGGTGCTTGTTTGAAGTTCATGCCGTTTTCCCTGTAAAACCATGTTGGAGCTTGTGCTTCCCCATATGTATGCATGCAGTGTATTTACCCACTTACAAGAAACTGTGTATTCCCATCAAGCTGGTTGATTGACGGCTTTCACACACTCTTAACTCACTGAATTGAGCATGTGGAGAGAAGTTCCTTCCTCTAGCATAAAGGGAATGGGTTGAAGTAGAAACACATACTCTGGTTTCTCAGGATGCTTCCTAGTGCCCGTTTGAAGTTCATGTATTTTTTAGTGTAAAACAGAGTTTATGATAGTACCTCCTCATATATGTATGAAGTGTAGTTCCCCACTCAAAAGAATCTATGTATCCCTTCAAGCAAAGTGATGGATTACATTCACACACATCCAATTCTAGAACTGAGCATGTTGAGAGGTGTTCTTTCAACTAGGATGAAGGGAATAGTTTGCAGTAGATAATCTTACACTGGTTTCTAAGTATGTTTCCTCATGCTGGTTTGAATTTCATTCACTTTTCAATGTAAAACCGAGTTGGAGCTAGTACCTCCCCATATATATGTATGTAGTGTATTTACCCAATCAGAATAAACTGTGTGTTCCCTACAAGCTAAGTGATAGTTGGCTTTCACACACATACAACTCTCACAAAACAGCATGTTGAGGGATGCTCGCTCATCTAATATAATGGGAATGGGATGCAGTAGAATAACTTCCTCTAGTTTCTCAGTATTTTTCTTGGTGCTGGTTTGAAGTTCTTGCTGTTTTCAATGTAAAATCTTGTTGGAGCTAGTACCTTCCCATATGTATATTGGTAGTGTACTTCCCCACTGAAAAGAATCTGTGTGTTCCCAACAAGCTATGTGATTGATGTATTTCACACAAAGTTATCTCTCAGAATTGAACATGTGGAGAGACGTTCTTTCATAAATCATAAAGAGAATAGATAGAACTAGAAACACTTACTCTGGTTTCTCAGTACTTTAATACTGCCGGTTTGAAGTTCTTGCAGTTTCCAATGTAATACCGGGTTGGATCTAGCTTCCTACACATATATATGTATGTAGTGTAGATTTCCCAGTGAAAACAAACTGTGTGTTCTCAACAAGCTAGGTGATTAAAGCTTTCCCACACTTTTAACTCTCAGAATTGAGCACTTTGAGAGACGTTGGTTCATCTTGCTTAAAGAGAATAGGTATCACTAGAAACATTTACTTTGATTTCTCAGTATGTTTTCCAGTGCCGCTTTGAAGTTCATGCAGTTTTCAATGTAAAACCTACTTGGACTTTGTACCTCCAAATATATCTGTATGTAATGTAATTCCCCACTCGAAACAAACTGTGTTTCCAACAAGCTAAGTGAAAGATTGCTTTTGCATACATTCATCTCTCAGAAATGAGCATGTGTTGAGACTTCCGTTCATCTCGCCTAAATTGAATGGGTTGCAGTAGAAACAATTACTGGGGTTTTTCAGCATGTTTCCTAGTGTCGGTGTGAACTTCATGCACTTTTCTATGTAAAACCGAGATGGAGCTAGTAACTCTACATATATATGTATTTAGTGTTTTCTCCCACTGAAAAGAATCTGTGTGTTCCCAAAAAGATAGGTGATTGATGGCTTTCACACACAATTTACTCTCAGAATTGAGCATGAGTAGAGACGTTCGCTCATCGTGCATAAATATAATAGTTAGCAACAGAAACACTTACTCTGGTTTCTCAGTATATTTCCTAGGGCTGGTTTGAAGTTCATGCCGTTTTCACTTTTAAACCGACTTGGAACTAGTACCTCCCCATATATATGTATGTATGTTAGTTTCCCACTGAAAAGAATCTGTATTCCCAACATGCTATGGGATTGACGACTTTCATACAAGCTTAACTCTCAGAATCGTGCATGTGGAGAGACGTTCTTTCATCTAGCATATAGGGAATGTGTTGCAGTAGAAACCCATACTCTGGTTTCTCATTATGTTTCCTAGGCCCCGTTTGAAGTTCATGACGTTTTCACTGTAAAAGCGAGTTGGAACTTGTACCTCCCCATATATATGTATGTAGTGTTTTTCCCCACTCTAAAGAAAATATGTTTTCCCTACAAGCTAAATGATATATGGTTTTCATACGCATTCACTCTCAGAACTGAGCATGGGGTGAGGCGTTAGTTCATTTAGGATGAAGGGAATGGTTTGCAGTTGAATCAATTATCTGGTTTCTCCGTATGTTTCCTAGTGCCGGTTTGAATTTCATGAATTTATCACTATAAAACCTAGCTGGAGCTAGTACCTCCCCATATATATGTATGTAGTTAGTTCCCCACTCCAAAGAAACTTTGTGTTCCCTACAAGCGAAGTGATAGTTGGTTTTTGCTCGCATTAAACTCTCAGAACAGATCATGTGGACAAGCTTTCATTCAACTAGCATAAAGGGAATGGGTTGCAGTAGAAATAATTGCTCTGGTTTCTCAGTATGTTTCCTAGTGCCGGGAAAGTTCCTGCAGATTTCACTGTAAAACAGAGTTTGAGCTAGTACCTCCCCATATATATGCATGTAGTGTAGTTCCCCACTGAAAAGATAATGTTTATTTCCAACAAGCTGGTTGATTGTCGGCTTTCACACACAATTAAATCTCAGAATTGAGAATTTGCAGACACGTTCGTTCATCTAGCTTAAAGAGAATAGATAGCACTCCAAACCCTTACACTGGTTTTTCAGTATGTTTCCTGGTGCCGGTTAGAGAAATTCATGCAGTTTTCAATGTAAAACCGAGTTCGAGCTATTACTTCCCCATATATATGTATGTAGATTAGTTTCCCACTGAGAAGAAAATGTGTCTTCCCAAAAAGCTAAGTGATTGATGACTTTTACACACCCTTAACCTTCAGAATTGAGCATTTGGAGGGACGTTTTTTCATGTAGCATAAACAGAATAGATATAGCTCTAGAAACAATTACTCTGGTTCCTCAGACTGGTTCCTAGTGCCGGTTTTAAGTTCACTCAGTTTTCACTGTAAACCCGAGTTAGAGCTTCTACCTTCCCATATATATGTATGAAGTGTAGTTCCCCTCTCAAAAGAAACTGTGTGTTCCCGACAAGCTAAGTGATTGACGGCTTTCACACACATTCAACTCTCAGAACTGAGCATGTTGAGAGACAATTATTCATCCAGCATAATGGGAATGGATAGCAGTAGAAATATTTACTATCTTTTCTCAATTTGTTTCCAAGTGCCCTTTTTAAGTTCATGTATTTTTCACGGTTATATCACGTTGGAGCTTGTACCTCCCTATGTGTATATATATGTGGCATATTTTCCCAGTGAAAAGAATCTGTGTGTTCCCAGCAAGCTTGTTTAATGACCGCTTTCACACACAATTAACTCTCAGTATTGTGCATGTTGAGAGACGTTCATTCATCTAGCAGAAATGGATTGGGTTGCAGTTGAAACAATTACTCTGGTTTCTCAGTATGTTTCCTAGTGCCGGTTTGAAATTCATGCATTTTCCACTGTAAAACAGAGTTGGAGAATATAGCTCCCTTTATATATGTATGTAGTGTATTTTCCCAATGGAAAAATACTGTGTGTTCCCAAAAGCTAGGTTATTGTCTGTTTTGTCACACAATTAACACTCTGATTTGAGCATGTGGTGAGACGTTCGTTCATCCAGCATAAAGGGAATGGGTTTTAGTAGAAACAATTTCTCTGCTTTCTCAGTATGTTTCCGAGTGCTGGTGTGAAATTCATGTATTTCTCACTGTAAAACAGAGTTGGAGCTATATCCTCCTCTTATATATGTATGTAGTGTAGTTTTCCATTGAAAAGAAACTGTGTGCTCCCAAAAAGCTAGGTGAATAAACGCTTTGACGCACACTGAATTCTCAGAATTTTGCATGTGGAGAGTCTTTAGTTCATCAAGCATAAAGGGAATGTGTTGCAGTAGAAACACTTACTCTGGTTTCCCTGTATCTTTCCTTAGTGTTGTTTGAAGTTCATGCAGTTTTCACTGTAAAACCTTGTTTGGGATAGTACCTCTCCATACATATTTATGTTGTGTACTTTCCCACTGAAAATAAACTATGTGTTCCCAACAAGCTATGTTATTGACGGCTTTCACACACACTTAACTCTCAGAATTGAGAATTTGGACAGAATTTCTTTCATCTAGCATAAACGGAATGGGTTGTCTTAGAAACACTTGCTCTGATTTCTCAGTATGTTTCCTAGTGCTGGTTTGATGTTCATGCAGTTTTCAACGTAATACAGATTTGAAGCTAGTACCTCCCCATATATATGAATGTAGTGTAGTTACCCAGTCAAAAAAATGTGTGTTCAATACAAGCTAAGTGATAGTTGGCTTTCACACACATTCAAATCTCACAAAATAGCATGTGGAGAGGCTTTCGTTCATTTAGCAGAAATAGAAGGGGATGCAGTAGAAACACTTAATGCGGTTTCTCAGTATTTTTCTTGGTGCTGGTTTGAAGTTCATTCCGTTTTCCCTGTAAAACCGTGTTGGAGCTTGTGCTTCCCCATATGTATGCATGGCGTGTATTTACCCACTGACAAGAAACTGTGTATTCCCAAAAGCTGGTTGATTAACGGCTTTCACAATCTCTTAACACTCTGAAGTGAGCATTTGGAGAGAAGTTCCTTCCTCTAGCATAAAGGGAATGGGTTGAAGTAGAAACACATACTCTGGTTTCTCAGGATGCTTCCTAGTGCCCGTTTCAAGTTTATATATTTTTAGTGTAAAACAGAGTTTGAGATAGTACCTCCTCATATATGTATGTAGTGTAGTTCCCCACTCAAAAGAATCTATGTTTCCCTTCAAGCAAAGTGATGGATTACATTCACACACATACAATTCTAGAACTGAACATGTTGAGAGGGGTTTTTTCAACGAGGATGAAGGGAATGGTTTGCAGTAGAAAATCTTACACTCGTTTCTATGTATGTTTCCACATGCTGGTTTGAATTTCATGCACTTTTCAATGTAAAACCTAGATGGAGCTAGTAACTCCCCATATATATGTATGTAGTGTATTTACCCAATCAGAATAAACTGTGTGTTCCCTACAAGCTAAGTGATAGTTGGCTTTCACACACATACAACTCTCACAACACAGCATGTAGAGGGATGCTCGCTCATCTAATATAATGGGAATGGGATGAAGTAGAATAACTTCCTCTAGTTTCTCAGTATTTTTCTTAGTGCTGGTTGAGGTTCTTGCTGTTTTCAATGTAAAATCGTGTTGGAGCTATTACCTTCCCATATGTATATTGGTAGTGTACTTCCCCACTGAAAAGAATCTGTGTGTTCCAAACAAGCTATGTGATTGATGTATTTCACACAAAGTTATCTCTCAGAATTGAACATGTGGAGAGACGTTCTTTCATAGATCATAAAGAGAATAGATAGAACTAGAAACACTTACTCTGGTTTCTCAGTAACTTTAATACTGCCGGTTTGAAGTTCTTGCAGTTTCCAATGTAATACCGGGTTGGATCTAGTTCCTACACATATATATGTATGTAGTGTAGATTCCCATTGAAAACAAACTGTGTGTTCCCAACAAGCTAGGTGATTGAAGCTTTCCCACACTTTTAACTCTCAGAATTGTGCACTTTGAGAGACGTTCGTTCATCTTGCTTAAAGAGAATAGGTATCACTAGAAACATTTACTTTGATTTCTCAGTAAGTTTTCCAGTGCCGCTTTGAAGTTCATGCAGTTTTCAATGTAAAACCTACTTGGACCTAGTACCTCCAAATATATCTGTATTTAGTGTAATTCCCCACTCGAAACAAACTGTGTTTCCAACAAGCTTAGTGAAAGATTGCTTTTGCACACTTTCATCTCTCAGAAATGAGCATGTGTTGAGACGACCATTCAGCTCGCATAAATTGAATGGCTTTTAGAAGAAACAAATACTGGGGTTTTTCAGCATGTTTCCTAGTGTCGGTTTGAACTTCATGCACTTTTCAATGTAAAACCGAGATGGAGCTAGAAACTCTACTTATATAATTATATAGTGATTTTTCTCACTGAAAAGAATCTGTGTGTTCCCAAAAAGATAAGTGATTGATAGCTTTCACACACAATTTACTCTCAGAATTGAGCATGAGTAGAGCCGTTCGCTCATCTTGCATAAATATAATAGTTAGCAACAGAAACACTAACTCTGGTTTCTCAGTGTATTTCCTTGTGCTGGTTTGAAGTTCATGCCGTTTTCACTTTTAAACTGACTTGGAACTAGTACCTCCCCATATATATGTATGTATGTTAGTTTCCCACTGAAAAGAATCTGTGTATTCCCAACATGCTATGGGATTGACGGCTTTCATAGAAGCTTAACTCTCAGAATCGTGCATGTGGAGAGACGTTCTTTCATCTAGCATATAGGGAATGTGTTGCAGTAGAAACCCATAATCTGGTTTCTCATTATGTTTCCTAGGGCCGGTTTGAAGTTCATGACGTTTTCACTGTAAAAGCGAGTTGGAACTTGTACCTCCCCATATATATGTATGTAGTGTTTTTCCCCACTCTAAAGAAAATATGTTTTCCCTACAAGCTAAGTGATATATGGCTTTCGTACACATTCACTCTCAGAGCTGAGCATGCGGTGAGGCGTTAGTTCATCTAGGATGAAGGGAATGGTTTGCAGTTGAAACACTTATCTGGTTTCTCAGTATGTTTCCTAGTGCCGGTTTGAATTTCATGAATTTATCACTATAAAACCTACCTGGAGCTAGTACCTCCCCATATATATGTATGTAGTTATTTCCCCACTCCAAAGAAAGTTTATGTTCCCTACAAGCGAATTGATAGTTGGTTTTCGCTCGCATTAAACTCTCAGAACAGAACATGTGGAGTAGCTTTCATTCATCTAGCATAAAGGGAGTGGGTTGCAGTAGAAATAATTGCTCTGGGTTCTCAGTATGTTTCCTAGTGCCGGGAAAGTTCCTGCAGATTTCACTGTAAAACTGAGTTTGAGCTAGTACCTCCCCATCTATATTCATGTAGTGTAGATCCCCACTGAAAAGATAATGTTTATTTCCAACAAGCTAGTTGATTGTCAGCTTTCACACACAATTAAATCTCAGAATTGAGAATTTGCAGGGACGTTCATTCATCTAGCTTAAAGGGAATAGGTAGCACTCTAAACACTTACACTAGTTTTTCTGTATGTTTCCTGGTGCCGGTTTGAGAAATTCATGAAATTTTCAATGTAAAACCGAGTTCGAGCTATTACTTCCCCATATATATGTAAGTAGTGTAGTTTCCCACTAAGAAGAAAATGTGCCTTCCCAAAAAGCTAAGTGATTGATGACTTTTACACACTCTTAACCTTCAGAATTGAGCATTTGGAGGGACGTTTTTTCATGTAGCATAAACAGAATAGATATAGCTCTAGAAACAATTACTCTGGTTCCTCAGACTGGTTCCTAGTGCCGGTTTTAAGTTCACTCAGTTTTCACTGTAAACCCGAGTTAGAGCTACTACCTTCCCATATATATGTATGAAGTGTAGTTCCCCTTTCAAAAGAAACTGTGTGTTCCCGACAAGCTAGGTGATTGACGGCTTTCACACACATTCAACTCTCAGAACTGAGCATGTGGAGAGACATTCGTTCATCTAGCATAAAGGGAATGGTTAGCAGTATAAATAATTACTATCTTTTCTCAATATGTTTCCAAGTGCCCTTTTTAATTTCATGTATTTTTCACGGTTAAATCACTTTGGAGCTTGCAACTCCCTATATATAAATATATATATATATATTTATATGTATATATATATATATAAATATATGCCAAATTTTCCCAGTAAAAAGAAACTGTGTGTTCCCAGCAAGCTTGATAATGACCGGTTTTACACAAACTTAACTCTCATTATTGAGCATGTGGAGAGACATTCATTCATCTAGCTGAAATGGATTGGGTTGCAGTTGAAACAATTAATCTGGTTTCTCAGTATGTTTCCTAGTGCAGGTTTGAAATTCATGCAATTTCCACTGTAAAACATAGTTGGATAATATACCTCCCTTTATATATGTATGTAGTGTATTTTCCCAATGGAAAAATACAGTGTGTTCCCAAAAAGCTAGGTTAATGTCTGTTTTGACACACAATTAACACTCAGATTTGAGCATGTGGTGAGATGTTCGTTAATAGAGCATAGAGGGAATGGGTTTTATTAGAAACACTTTCTCTGGTTTCACAGTATGTTTCCAAGTGCTGGTGTGAAGTTCATGTATTTTTCACTGTAAAACCGAGTTGGAGCTAGAACCTCCTCTTATATATGTATGTAATGTAATTTTCCATTGAAAAGAAACCTTGTGTACCCAACAAGCTAGGTGAATAGACGCTTTGACGCACACTGAATTCTCATAATCCTTCATGTGGAGAGTCGTTAGTTCATCAAACATAAAGGGAATGTTTTGCAGTAGAAACACTTACTCTGGTTTCCCTGTATCTTTCCTTAGTGTTGTTTGAATTTCATGCAGTTTTCAATGTAATACCTTGTTTTGGCTAATACCTCTCCATACATATTTATGTTGTGTACGTTCCCACTGAAAATAAACTATGTGTTCCCAACAAGCTATGTTATTGACGGCTTTCACACACACTTAAATCTCAGAATTGAGAATTTGGACAGAATTTCTTTCATCTAGCATAAACTGAATGGGTTGTCTTAGAAACACTTGCTCTGATTTCTCAGTATGTTTCCTAGTGCTGGTTTGATATTCATGCAGTTTTCAATGTAATACCGATTTGAAGTTAGTACCTCCCCATATATATGTATGTAGTGTAGTTACCCACTCAGGAGAACTGTGTGTTCCATACAAGCTAAGTGATAGTTGGCTTTCACACACATTCAAGTCTCACAACATAGCATGTGAAGAGGCTTTCGTTCATTTAGCAGAACCAAAAAGGGATGCAGTAGAAACACTTACTGCGGTTTCTCAGTATTTTTCTTGGTGCTGGTTTGAAGTTCATGCCGTTTTCCCTGTAAAACCGTGTTGGAGCTTGTGCTTCCCCATATGTATGCATGCAGTGTATTTACCCACTGACAAGAAACTTTGTATTCCCAAAAGCTGGTTGATTGACGGCTTTCACACATTCTTAACTCACTGAATTGAGCATGTGGAGAGAAGTTCCTTCCTCTAGCATAAAGGGAATGGGTTGAAGTAGAAACACATACTCTGGTTTCTCAGGATGCTTCCTAGTGCCCGTTTCAAGTTTATGTATTTTTCATAGTAAAACAGAGTTTGATATAGTACCTCCTCATATATGTATGTAGTGTAGTTCCCCACTCAAAAGAATCTATGTTTCCCTACAAGCAAAGTGATGGATTACATACACACACATCCAAATCTAGAACTGAGCATGTTGACAGGGGTTCTTTCAACTAGGATGAAGGGAATGGTTTGCCGTAGAAAATCTTACACTGGTTTCTAAGTATGTTTCCTCATGCTGGTTTGAATTTCATGTACTTTTCAATGTAAAACCGAGTTGGAGCTAGTACCTCCCCATATATATGTATGTAGTGTATTTACCCAATCAGAATAAACTGTGTGTTCCCTACAAGCTAAGTGATAGTTGGCTTTCACACACATACAACTCTCACAACACAGCATGTGGACTGATGTTCGCTCATCTAACATAAGGGGAATGGGATGCAGTAGAATAACTTCCTCTAGTTTCTCAGTATTTTTCTTGGTGCTGGTTGAAGTTCTTGCTGTTTTAAATGTAAAACCGTGTTGGAGCTATTACCTTCCCATATGTATATTGGTAGTATACTTCCCCACTGAAAAGAATCTGTGTGTTCCAAACAAGCTACTTTATTGATGTATTTCACACAAAGTTATCTCTCAGAATTGAACATGTGGAGAGACTTTCGTTCATATAGCATAAAGAGAATAGATAGAACTAGAAACACTTTCTCTGGTTTCTCAGTAACTTTAATACTGCCGGTTTGAAGTTCTTGCAGTTTCCACTGTAATACCGGGTTGGATCTAGTTCCTACACATATATATGTATGTAGTGTAGATTCCCATTGAAAACAAACTGTGTGTTCCCAACAAGGTAGGTGATTGAAGCTTTCCCACACATTTAACTCTCAGAATTGAGCACTTTGAGAGACGTTCGTTCATCTTGCTTAAAGAGAATAGGTATCACTAGAAACATTTACTTTGATTTCTCAGTATGTTTTCCAGTTCCGCTTTGAAGTTCATGCAGTTTTCAATGTAAAACCTACTTGGAACTAGTACCTCCAAATATATCTGTATTTAGTGTAATTTCCCACTCGAAACAAAGTGTGTTTCCAACAAGCTAAGTGAAAGACTGCTTTTGCACACTCATCTCTCAGAACTGAGCATGTGTTGAGACGTCCGTTCATCTCGCATAAATTGAATGGGTTTTAGTAGAAACAAATACTGGGGGTTTTCAGCATGTTTCCTAGTGTCGGTTTGAACTTCATGCACTTTTCAATGTAAAACGGAGATGGAGCTACTAACTCTATTTATATATGTATATAGTGATTTTTCCCACTGAAAAGAATCTGTGTGTTCCCAAAAAGATAGGTGATTGATGGCTTTCACACACAATTTACTCTCAGAATTGAGCATGAGAAGAGACGTTCGCTCATCTTGCATAAATATAATAGTTAGCAACAGAAACACTTACTCTGGTTTCTCTGTATATTTCCTAGTGCTGGTTTGAAGTTCATGCCGTATTCACTTTTAAACCGACTTGGAACTAATAAATTCCCCATATATATGTATGTATGTTAGTTTCCCACTGAAAAGAATCTGTGTATTCCTAACATGCTATGGGACTGATGGCTTTCATAGAAACTTAACTCTCAGAATCGTGCATGTGAAGAGACGTTCTTTCATCTAGCATATAGGGAATATGTTGCAGTAGAAACCCATACTCTGGTTTCTCATTATGTTTCCTATGGCCGGTTTGAAGTTCATGACGCTTTCACTGTAAAAGCGAGTTGGAACTTGTACCTCCCCATATATATGTATGTAGTGTTTTTCCCCACTCTAAAGAAAATATGTTTTCCCTACAAGCTAAGTGATATATGGCTTTCGTACACATTCACTCTCAGAACTGTGCATGGGGTGAGGCGTTAGTTCATCTAGGATGAAGGGAATCGTTTGCAGTTTGAAACACTACCTGGTTTCTCAGTATGTTTCCTAGTGCCGGTTTGAATTTCATGAATTTATCACTATAAAACCTAGCTGGAGCTAGTACCTCCCCATATATATGTATGTAGTTAGTTCCCCATTCCAAAGAAAGTTTGTGTTCCCTACAAACGAAGTGACAGTTGGTTTTCGCTCGCATTAAACCCTCAGAACAGAACATGTGGAGAAGCTTTCATTCATCTAGCATAAAGGGAATGGGTTGCAGTAGAAATAATTGCTCTGGTTTCTCAGTATGTTTCCTAGTGCCGGGAAAGTTCCTGCAGATTTCACTGTAAAACAATGTTTGAGCTAGTACCACCCCATCTATATTCATGTAGTGTAGATCCCCACTGAAAAGATAATGTTTATTTCCAACAAGCTAGTTGATTGTCGGCTTTCACACACAATTAAATCTCAGAATTGAGAATTTGCAGAGACGTTCATTCATCTAGCTTAAAGAGAATAGGTAGCACTCTAAACACTTACACTGTTTTTTCAGTATGTTTCCTGGTGCCGGTTAGAGAAATTCATGCAGTTTTCAATTTAAAACCGAGATCGAGCTATTACTTCCCCATATATATGTATGTAGTGTATTTTCCCACTGAGAAGAAAATGTGTCTTCCCAAAAAGCTAAGTGATTGATGATTTTACACACCCTTATCCTACAGAATTGAGCATTTGGAGGGACGTTTTTTCATGTAGCATAAATAGAATAGATATAGCTCTAGAAACAATTACTGTGGTTCCTCAGACTGGTTCCTAGTGCCGGTTTTAAATTCACTCAGTTTTCACTGTAAACCCGAGTTAGAGCTACTACCTTCCCATATATATTTATGAAGTGTAGTTCCCCTCTCAAAAGAATCTGTGTGTTCCAGACAAGCTAGGTGATTGACGGCTTCACACACATTCAACACTCAGACCTGAGCATGTTTGGAGGAGTTCATTCATCTAGCATACAGGGAATGTGAAGGCAATTATCATGGCCTATGCTGGTAGGAAAACAGTAAATGGAGCATTAATTTAGTGCCTTTATTTTATGGTCAGCAGACATGAGAGAATTTCATTTTCAGCAGTAGATTTCTTTTTTTTTTAAATTTCAAATTGCTTAATTCTTTCCTGTAACAGTATATATATAGTGAATGTCTTAAAGTCTATGAGCAACTTCTTAAAGTAGAATAGTTACTTTGCTTTTGTTCTTTAACCTACGGGAATATCCAGAATTCCAGTGGCTATTCAAATGGAAGGGACTGTACTTTGCCCATTACATTTTTAAACTA
>NC_045704.1:5620535-5805703 GCF_009834535.1 Camelus ferus
CTTTGAGTTCACAACAATCTAGGTGAGGGACAGCATTAACAAATAAATTATCTCTCAGAACTGAGCATTTGGAGAGAATTTCGTTCATCAAGAACATAGTGAATGGATGCAGAAAAAAATTTTTCTCTTGTTACTAAGTATGTTTCCTAGTGCCGGTTTCTTGTTCCTGCAATTTTCAGTGTAAAATCGAGTTGGAGATAGTACCACCCCATCTATAAGGATGGAGTGTAGTTTGAAACTGAATAGAAGCTTTGTGTTACCTACAAGCTTGGTGAGGTAAGGCTTTCACACACAATTATCTCTCAGTCCTGAGCATGTGTAGAGACGTTCGTTCATATAGTCAAACCGGAATGGGTTGCAGGAGAAATTTTAAGTTTGTTTTCTCAGTCTTTTTCTTAGTGCCGGTTTGAAGTTCCTGCAGTTTTCACTGTAAAACCGAGCTGGAGCTAGTACCTCCCCATATATTTGGATGGATTGTAGATTGCAACTGAAAAGACACTTTGTGTTCCCATCAACGTAAGTGAAGGACGGCTTTCACACACACTTACCCCTCAGAACTGAGCTATTGGAGAGGCTTTCGTTCATCTTGCACAAAAGGAATGGGATACAGGTGAAACTTTTAGTCTGGATTCTCAGTCTGTTTCCTAGTGCCGGTTTGAAGTTCCTTCATTTTACATTGTAAAACCTAGTTGGAGCTAGTACCTACCCATATATATGCATGGAATGTACTTTGAAACTGAATGAAACTTTGTGTTCATAACAAGATATATGAATGACGGCATTCACACACACTTATCTCTCAGAAGAGAGCATGTGGAAAGACGTTCGTTCATCTAGCACAAACGGAACGGGTTTCAGGGAAACTTTTATTCTGGTTTCTCAGTCTGTATCCTAGGTCCGGTTTGAAGTTCCTGCAGTTTACATTATAAAACCTAGTTGGAGCTAGTACCTACCCATATATATGCATGGAGTGTAGTTTGCAACTGAATCAAACTTTGTGTTCATAACAAGATATATGAAGGACGGCTTTCAAACACACTTACCTCTCAGACCTGAGCATGTAGTGAGCCGTTCGTTCATCTAGCACGTAGTGAACGTGTTGCCGGTGAAACTTTTACTATTTTCTCAGTCTGTTTCCTAGTGCCAGTTTCATGTTCCTGCAGTTTTCACTGTAAAACAGAGTTGAAGCTAGTACCCACCCCTATATATATAGATGGAGTTTAGTTTGCAACTGAAGAGAAACTTTGTGTTCCCTACAAGCTTGGTGAAGTTAGGTTTCACACACACTTATCTCTCAGGAATGAGCATGTGGACAGACTTTCGTTCATCCATCTCAAAGGGAAAGGTTTGCAGGTGAAACTATTGCTCTGGTTTCTCAGTAAGTTTCCTACTGCCGCTTTGAATTTCCTGCAGTTTTCACTGTAAAACCGAGTTGGAGATAGTACCTTATATATACATGGAGTTTAGTTGGCAACTAAAAATTAACTTTGTTTTCCCAACAATCTAGGTGATGGACAGCTTTAACTAACACATTATGTATCAGAACTGAGCATTTGGAGAGAATTTCGTTTATCAAGAACATAGTGAACGGATGCAGAAAAAACTTTTTCTCTTGTTACTAAGTATGTTTCCTAGTGCCGGTTTCTTGTTTCTGCAGTTTTCAATGTAAAATCGAGTTGGAGTAAGTACCACCCCATCTATAAGTATGGAGTGTAGTTTGCAACTTAATAGAAGCTTTGTGTTACCTTCAAGCTTGGTGAAGTAAGGCTTTCACACACAATTATCTCTCAGTCCTGAGCATGTGTAGAGACGTTCGTTCATTTATCCAAACCGGAATGTGTTGCAAGAGAAACTTTAAGTGTGTTTTCTCAGTCTGTTTCTTAGTGCCGGTTTGAAGTTCCTGCAGTTTTCACTGTAAAACTGAGTTGGACCTAGTACCTCCCCATATATATTGATTGAGTTTAGTTTGCAACTGAAAAGATACATTGTGTTCCCAAAAAACTGGGTGAAGTATGGCTTACATACACACTTATATCTTTGATTAGAGCATGTGGAGAGACTTTCGTTCATATAGCACAATGGGAAAGGTTTAAGGAGAAAATTTTAGTCTGGATTTTCAGTCTGTTTATTAGTGCCTGTTTGAAGTTCCTGCAGTTTTCAGTGTAAAATCGATTTGCAGCTAGTGCCTCCCACATATATTGATGAAGTGTAGTTTGCATCTGAAAAGATTCTATTTGTGCCCAACAAGCTAGGTTAAGTACGGCTTTCACACACACTTAACTCTCAGAACTGAGCATGTGGACAGAATTTCGTTCATCTAGCACAAAGGGAAAGGGTTGCAGGTGAAACTATTACTCTGGTTTCTCAGTCCGTTTCCTACTGCTGCTTAGAATTTCCTGCAGTTTTCACAGTAAAACCGAGTTGGAGATAGTACCTTATATATACATGGAGTTTAGTTGGAAACTTAAAATTAACTTTGTTTTCCCAAAAATCTATTAGATGGACAGCTTTAACTAACACATTATGTTTCAGAACTGAGCATTTGGAGAGAAGTTCGTTCATCAAGAACATAGTGAACGGATGCAGGAAAAACTTTTACTCTGTTTACTCAGTCTGTTTCCTAGTGCCGGATTCAAGTTCCTTCAGTTTTGACTGTAAAACCGAGTTGGATCTAGTACTTCCCATATATATAAATTGAGTGTAGTTTGCAACTGAATAGAAGGTTTGTGTTACCTACAAGCTTGGTGAAGGGAGGCTTTCACACACACTTATCTCTCAGGCCTGAGCATTTGGGGAGATGTTCGTTCAACTAACAAAAAGGGAGCTGTTGGCAGGTGCAAGTTTAAGTGTGTTTTCTCAGTCTGTTTCTTAGTGCCAGTTTGAATTTCCTGCAGTTTTCACTGTAAAACAGATTTGGAGCTAGTACCTCCCCATATATAGGGTTTGAGTTTAGTTTGCAACTGAAAAGATACACTGTGTTCCCAAAAAGAATGGTGAAAAACGGCTTATATACACACTTATATCTCTGAAATGAGCATGAGGAGAGACGTTCGTTCATCTAGCACAAAGGGAACAGTTTGGAGGAGAAAATTTTTGTCTGGTTTTTCAGTCTGTTTCATAGTGCCGGTTTGAAATTCCTACATTTTTCGGTGTAAAATTGATTTGGAGCTAGTACCTCACCATATATATTGATGGAGTGTTGTTTGCATCTGAAAAGGAACTATTTGTGCCCAACAAGCTAGGTGAAGTACGGCTTTAACACACACTTAGCTCTCAGAACTGAGCTAGTGGAGAGACTTTCGTTCATCTAACACAAAAGGAACGGGTTACAGTGAAAGTTTTATTCTGGATTCTCAGTCTGTTTCCTAGTGCCGGTTTGAAGTTCCTTCATTTTACATTGTAAAACCTAGTTGGAGCTAGTACCTACCCATATATATGCATGGAATGTACGTTGAAACTGAATGAAACTGTGTTCATAACAAGATATATGAAGGACGGCATTCACACACACTTATCTCTCAGAAGAGAGCATGTGGAAACACTATCGTTCATCTAGCACAAACGGAACGGGTTTCAGGGAAACTTTTAGTCCGCTTTCTGAGTCTTTTTCCTAGGTCCGGTATGAAGTTCCTGCAGTTTACATTATAAAACCTAGTTGGAGCTAGTACCTACCCATATATATGCATGGAATGTACTTTGCAACTGAATGAAACTTTGTGTTCATAACAAGATATATGAAGGACGGCATTCACACACACTTATCTCTCAGAACAGAGCATGTGGAGAGACGTTCGTTCATCTAGCACAAAGGGAACGGTTTGCAGGACAAACTTTTATTCTCGTTTCTCACTATGTTTCATAGTGCCGGTTTGAAGTTCCTGCAGTTTTCACTGTAAAACCGAGCTGGAGCTAGTACCTCCCCATATATATGGATGGATTGTAGATTGCAACTGAAAAGACACTTTGTGTTCCCAACAACGTAGGTGAAGGACGGCTTTCACACACACTTACCCCTCAGAACTGAGCTATTGGAGAGACTTTCGTTCATCTTGCACAAAAGGAAATGGATACAGGTTAAACTTTTAGTCTGGATTCTCAGTCTGTTTCCTAGTGCCGTTTTCTAGTTCCTGCAGTTTTCACTGTAAAACCGAGTTGGAGCTTGTACTAACCGTATATATATGGATGGAGTGTAGTTTGCAACAGAAAAGGAACTTTGTGTTACCAAGAAACTAGGTGAAGGACGGCTTTCACACACACTTATTTCTCAGAATAGAGCATGTGGAGGGATGTTCATTCATATAGCACAAAAGGAACCGTTTTCAGGGAAACTTTTATTCTGGTTTCTCAGTCTGTTTCCTAGTGCCGGTTGAAGTTCCTCAGTTTACATTGTAAAACCTAGTTGGAGCTAGTACCTACCCATATATATGCATGGACTGTACTTTGCAACTGAATGAAACTTTGTGTTCATAACATGATATATGAAAGACGGCATTCACACACACTTATCTCTCAAAACTGAGCATGTAGTGAGACATTCGTTCATCTAGAACAAAGGGAACGGTTTGCAGGGAAAACTTTAGTCTGGTCTCCCATTTTGTTTCCTAGTGGCAGTTTGAAATTCCTGCAGTTTTCATTGAAAAACTTATTTGGGGCTATTACCTACCCATATATATATACATGGGGTGTAGTTTGCAACTGAATCAATCTTTGTGTTCATAAGAGATATATGAAAGATGGCATTCACACACACTTATCTCTCAGAACTGAGCATGTAGTGAGAATTTCGTTCATCTAGCACAACGGGAACGGGTTGAAGGAGAAACTTTTAGTCTGGTTTCTCAGTCTGTTTCATAGTGCCTGTTTGAAGTTCCTGCAGTTTTCACTGTAAAACCGAGTTGGAGCTAGTACCTCCCCATATATATGGATGGATTGTAGTTTGCAACTGAAAAGAAACTTTGTGTTCCCAACAATCTAGGAGAAGAACGGCTTTTACAAGCACACTATCTCTCAGAACTGAGCATTTGGAGAGAATTTCGTTCATCTTGCACGTAGTGAACGGTTTGCAGGTGAAACTTTTACTATGGTTTCTCAGTCTGTTTCCTACTGCCAGTTTCATGTTCCTGCAGTTTTCACTGTAAAACAGAGTTGAAGCTAGTACCTACCCATATATATATAGATGGAGTTTAGTTTGCAACTGAACAGAAACTTTGTGTTCCCTACAAGTTTGGTGAAGTTAGGCTTTCACACACACTTTTCTCTCAGAACTGAGCATGTGGACAGAAGTTTGTTCATCTTGCACAAAGGGAAAACGTTGCAGGTGAAACTATTACTCTGGTTTCTCAGTACGTTTCCTATCGCCGCTTTGATTTCCTGCAGTTTTCACTGTAAAACCGAGTTGGAGATAGTACCTTATTTATAGATGGAGTTAGTTTGCAACTAAAAATTATCTTTGAGTTCACAACAATCTAGGTGAGGGACAGCATTAACAAATAAATTATCTCTCAGAACTGAGCATTTGGAGAGAATTTCGTTCATCAAGAACATAGTGAATGGATGCAGAAAAAAATTTTTCTCTTGTTACTAAGTATGTTTCCTAGTGCCGGTTTCTTGTTCCTGCAATTTTCAGTGTAAAATCGAGTTGGAGATAGTACCACCCCATCTATAAGGATGGAGTGTAGTTTGAAACTGAATAGAAGCTTTGTGTTACCTACAAGCTTGGTGAGGTAAGGCTTTCACACACAATTATCTCTCAGTCCTGAGCATGTGTAGAGACGTTCGTTCATATAGTCAAACCGGAATGGGTTGCAGGAGAAATTTTAAGTTTGTTTTCTCAGTCTTTTCTTAGTGCCGGTTTGAAGTTCCTGCAGTTTTCACTGTAAAACCGAGCTGGAGCTAGTACCTCCCCATATATTTGGATGGATTGTAGATTGCAACTGAAAAGACACTTTGTGTTCCCATCAACGTAAGTGAAGGACGGCTTTCACACACACTTACCCCTCAGAACTGAGCTATTGGAGAGGCTTTCGTTCATCTTGCACAAAAGGAATGGGATACAGGTGAAACTTTTAGTCTGGATTCTCAGTCTGTTTCCTAGTGCCGGTTTGAAGTTCCTTCATTTTACATTGTAAAACCTAGTTGGAGCTAGTACCTACCCATATATATGCATGGAATGTACTTTGAAACTGAATGAAACTTTGTGTTCATAACAAGATATATGAATGACGGCATTCACACACACTTATCTCTCAGAAGAGAGCATGTGGAAAGACGTTCGTTCATCTAGCACAAACGGAACGGGTTTCAGGGAAACTTTTATTCTGGTTTCTCAGTCTGTATCCTAGGTCCGGTTTGAAGTTCCTGCAGTTTACATTATAAAACCTAGTTGGAGCTAGTACCTACCCATATATATGCATGGAGTGTAGTTTGCAACTGAATCAAACTTTGTGTTCATAACAAGATATATGAAGGACGGCTTTCAAACACACTTACCTCTCAGACCTGAGCATGTAGTGAGCCGTTCGTTCATCTAGCACGTAGTGAACGTGTTGCCGGTGAAACTTTTACTATTTTCTCAGTCTGTTTCCTAGTGCCAGTTTCATGTTCCTGCAGTTTTCACTGTAAAACAGAGTTGAAGCTAGTACCCACCCCTATATATATAGATGGAGTTTAGTTTGCAACTGAAGAGAAACTTTGTGTTCCCTACAAGCTTGGTGAAGTTAGGTTTCACACACACTTATCTCTCAGGAATGAGCATGTGGACAGACTTTCGTTCATCCATCTCAAAGGGAAAGGTTTGCAGGTGAAACTATTGCTCTGGTTTCTCAGTAAGTTTCCTACTGCCGCTTTGAATTTCCTGCAGTTTTCACTGTAAAACCGAGTTGGAGATAGTACCTTATATATACATGGAGTTTAGTTGGCAACTAAAAATTAACTTTGTTTTCCCAACAATCTAGGTGATGGACAGCTTTAACTAACACATTATGTATCAGAACTGAGCATTTGGAGAGAATTTCGTTTATCAAGAACATAGTGAACGGATGCAGAAAAAACTTTTTCTCTTGTTACTAAGTATGTTTCCTAGTGCCGGTTTCTTGTTTCTGCAGTTTTCAATGTAAAATCGAGTTGGAGTAAGTACCACCCCATCTATAAGTATGGAGTGTAGTTTGCAACTTAATAGAAGCTTTGTGTTACCTTCAAGCTTGGTGAAGTAAGGCTTTCACACACAATTATCTCTCAGTCCTGAGCATGTGTAGAGACGTTCGTTCATTTATCCAAACCGGAATGTGTTGCAAGAGAAACTTTAAGTGTGTTTTCTCAGTCTGTTTCTTAGTGCCGGTTTGAAGTTCCTGCAGTTTTCACTGTAAAACTGAGTTGGACCTAGTACCTCCCCATATATATTGATTGAGTTTAGTTTGCAACTGAAAAGATACATTGTGTTCCCAAAAAACTGGGTGAAGTATGGCTTACATACACACTTATATCTTTGATTAGAGCATGTGGAGAGACTTTCGTTCATATAGCACAATGGGAAAGGTTTAAGGAGAAAATTTTAGTCTGGATTTTCAGTCTGTTTATTAGTGCCTGTTTGAAGTTCCTGCAGTTTTCAGTGTAAAATCGATTTGCAGCTAGTGCCTCCCACATATATTGATGAAGTGTAGTTTGCATCTGAAAAGATTCTATTTGTGCCCAACAAGCTAGGTTAAGTACGGCTTTCACACACACTTAACTCTCAGAACTGAGCATGTGGACAGAATTTCGTTCATCTAGCACAAAGGGAAAGGGTTGCAGGTGAAACTATTACTCTGGTTTCTCAGTCCGTTTCCTACTGCTGCTTAGAATTTCCTGCAGTTTTCACAGTAAAACCGAGTTGGAGATAGTACCTTATATATACATGGAGTTTAGTTGGAAACTTAAAATTAACTTTGTTTTCCCAAAAATCTATTAGATGGACAGCTTTAACTAACACATTATGTTTCAGAACTGAGCATTTGGAGAGAAGTTCGTTCATCAAGAACATAGTGAACGGATGCAGGAAAAACTTTTACTCTGTTTACTCAGTCTGTTTCCTAGTGCCGGATTCAAGTTCCTTCAGTTTTGACTGTAAAACCGAGTTGGATCTAGTACTTCCCATATATATAAATTGAGTGTAGTTTGCAACTGAATAGAAGGTTTGTGTTACCTACAAGCTTGGTGAAGGGAGGCTTTCACACACACTTATCTCTCAGGCCTGAGCATTTGGGGAGATGTTCGTTCAACTAACAAAAAGGGAGCTGTTGGCAGGTGCAAGTTTAAGTGTGTTTTCTCAGTCTGTTTCTTAGTGCCAGTTTGAATTTCCTGCAGTTTTCACTGTAAAACAGATTTGGAGCTAGTACCTCCCCATATATAGGGTTTGAGTTTAGTTTGCAACTGAAAAGATACACTGTGTTCCCAAAAAGAATGGTGAAAAACGGCTTATATACACACTTATATCTCTGAAATGAGCATGAGGAGAGACGTTCGTTCATCTAGCACAAAGGGAACAGTTTGGAGGAGAAAATTTTTGTCTGGTTTTTCAGTCTGTTTCATAGTGCCGGTTTGAAATTCCTACATTTTTCGGTGTAAAATTGATTTGGAGCTAGTACCTCACCATATATATTGATGGAGTGTTGTTTGCATCTGAAAAGGAACTATTTGTGCCCAACAAGCTAGGTGAAGTACGGCTTTAACACACACTTAGCTCTCAGAACTGAGCTAGTGGAGAGACTTTCGTTCATCTAACACAAAAGGAACGGGTTACAGTGAAAGTTTTATTCTGGATTCTCAGTCTGTTTCCTAGTGCCGGTTTGAAGTTCCTTCATTTTACATTGTAAAACCTAGTTGGAGCTAGTACCTACCCATATATATGCATGGAATGTACGTTGAAACTGAATGAAACTGTGTTCATAACAAGATATATGAAGGACGGCATTCACACACACTTATCTCTCAGAAGAGAGCATGTGGAAACACTATCGTTCATCTAGCACAAACGGAACGGGTTTCAGGGAAACTTTTAGTCCGCTTTCTGAGTCTTTTTCCTAGGTCCGGTATGAAGTTCCTGCAGTTTACATTATAAAACCTAGTTGGAGCTAGTACCTACCCATATATATGCATGGAGTGTAGTTTGCAACTGAATCAAACTTTGTGTTCATAACAATATATATGAAGGACGGCTTTCAAACACACTTATCTCTCAGAACTGAGCATGTAGTGAGACGTTCGTTCATCAAGCACGTAGTGAACGTGTTGCCGGTGAAACTTTTACTATGGTTTCTCAGTCTGTTTCCTAGTGCCAGTTTCATGTTCCTGCAGTTTTCACTGTAAAACAGAGTTGGAGCTAGTACCTACCCATATATATATAGATGGAGTTTAGTTTGCAACTGAAAAGTTACTTTGTGTTCCCTACAATCTTGGTGTAGTTAGGCTTTCACACACAATTATCTCTCAGAACTGAGCATGTGGACAGACGTTCGTTCATCCATCACAAAGGGAAAGGTTTGCAGGTGAAATTATTGCTCTGGTTTCTCAGTCCGTTTCCTACTGCCGCTTTGAATTTCCTGCAGTTTTCACTGTAAAACCGAGTTGGAGATAGTACCCTATATATACATGGAGTTTAGTTGGCAACTAAAAATTAACTTATTTTTCCCAACAATCTAGGTGATGGACAGCTTTAACTAACATATTATGTCTCAGAACTGAGCATTTGGAGAGAATTTCGTTCATCTAGAACATAGTGAACGGATGCAGGAGAAACTTTTATTCTGGTTACTCAGTCTGTTTCCTCGTGCCGGTTTGAATTTCCTGCAGTTTTCACTGTAAAACCGTGTTGTAGCTAGTACATCCCCATATAAATGAATTGAGTGTAGTTTGTAACTTTATAGAAGCTTTGTGTTACCTACAAGCTTGGTGAAGGAAGGCTTTCACACACACTTATCTCTCAGGCCTGAGCATTTTGGGAGACGTTCGTTCATCTAGCAAAATGAACGCGTTGCTGTAGCAAGTTTAAGTGTGTTTTCTCAGTCTCTTTCTTAGTCCCGGTTTGAATTTCCTGCAGTTTTCACTGTAAAACAGATTTGGAGCTAGTACCTCCCCATATATAGGGATTGAGTTTAGTTTGCAACTGAAAAGATACATTGTGTTCCCAAAAGATATGTGAAGAACGGCTTACATACACACTTATATCTCTGAAATGAGTATGTAGAGTGACGTTCGTTCATCTAGCACAAAGGGAACAGTTTGGAGGAGAAAATTTTTGTCTGGTTTTTCAGTCTGTTTCGTAGGGCCGGTTTGAAATTCCTGCATTTTTCGGTGTAAAATTGATTTGGAGCTAGTACCTCACCATATATAAGGTTGGAGTGTAGTTTGCATCTGAAAAGAATGTATTTGTGCCCAACAAGCTAGGTGAATTACGGCTTTAACACACACTTAACTCTCAGAACTGAGCTAGTGGGGAGACTTTCGTTCATTTAGCACAAAAGGAACGGGTTACAGGGAAACTTTCATTCTGTATTCTCAGTCTGTTTCCTAGTGCCGGTTTGATGTTCCTTCATTTTACATTGTAAAACCTACTTGGAGCTAGTACCTACCCATATATATGCATGGTATATACTTTGAAACTGAATGAAACTTTGTGTTCATAACAAGATATATGAAGGACGGCATTCACACACACTTATCTCTCAGAAGAGAGCATGTGGTAAGACGTTCGTCCATCTAGCACAAACGGAACGGTTTTCAGGGAAACTTTTATTCTGGTTTCTCAGTCTGTATCCTAGGTCCAGTTTGAAGTTCCTGCAGTTTACATTATAAAACCTAGTTGGAGCTAGTACCAACCCATATATATGCATGGAGTGTATTTTGCAACTGAATCAAACTTTGTGTTCATAACAAGATATATGAAGGACGGCTTTCAAACACACTTATCTCTCAGACCTGAGCATGTAGTGAGCCGTTCGTTCATCTAGCACGTAGTGAACGTGTTGCCGGTGAAACTTTTACTATTTTCTCAGTCTGTTTCCTAGTGCCAGTTTCATGTTCCTGCAGTTTTCACTGTAAAACCGAGTTGGAAATACTACCTTATATATAGATGGAGTTTAGGTGGCAACTAAAAATTAACTTTATGTTCCCAACAATCTAGGTGAAGGACAGCTTTAACTAACACATTATGTCTCAGAACTGAGCATTTGGAGAGAAGTTCGCTCATCTAGAACATAGTGAATGGATGCAGGAGAAACTTTTATTCTGGTTACTCAGTCGGTTTCCTAGTGCCGGTTTGAATTTCCTGCAGTTTTCACTGTAAAACAGATTTGGAGCTAGTACCTCCCCATATATAGGGTTTGAGTTTAGTTTGCAACTGAGAAGATACATTGTGTTCCCAAAAAGATAGGTGAAGTACGGCTTACATATACACTTATATCTCTGAAATGAGCATGTAGAGAGACGTTCTTTCATCTAGCAAAAAGGGAACAGTTTGGAGGAGAAACTTTTTGTCTGGTTTTTCAGTCTGTTTCTTAGTGCCAGTTTGAAATTCCTGCAGTTTTTGTTGTAAAACGGATTTGGAGCTGGTACCTCACCATATATATGGATGGAGTGTAGTTTGCATCTGAAAAGAAACTATTTGTGCCCAAAAAGCTAGGTGAAGTATGGCTTTCACACACACTTAACTCTCAGAACTGAGCTAGTGGAGAGAATTTCGTTCATCTATCAGAAAAAAACGGGTTGCATTGATACTATTATTCGGGATTCTCAGTCTGTTTCCTAGTGCCGGTTTGAAGTTCCTTCATTTTACATTGTAAAACCTAGTTGGAGCTAGTACCTACCCATATATATGCATGGAATGTACTTTGAAACTGAATGAAACTTTGTGTTCATAACAAGATACATGAAGGACGGCATTCACACACACTTATCTCTCAGAAGAGAGCATGTGGAAAAACGTTCGTTCATCTAGCACTAACAGAACGGGTTTCAGGGAAACTTTTATTCTGGTTTCTCAGTCTGTATCCTAGGTCCGGTTTGAAGTTCCTGCAGTTTACATTATAAAACCTAGTTGGAGCTAGTACCTACCCATATATATGCATGGAGTGTAGTTTGCAACTGAATCAAACTTTGTGTTCATAACAAGATATATGAAGGACGGCTTTCAAACACACTTATCTCTCAGACCTGAGCATTTAGTGAGCCGTTCGTTCATCTAGCACGTAATGAACGTGTTGCCGTTGAAACTTTTACTATTTTTCTCAGTCAGTTTCCTACTGCCAGTTTCATGTTCCTGCAGTTTTCACTGTAAAACAGATTTGAAGCTAGTACCTACCCTTATATATATAGATGGAGTTTAGTTTGCAACTGAAGAGTAACTTTGTGTTCCCTACAAGCTTGGTGAAGTTAGGCTTTCACACACACTTATCTCTCAGGACTGAGCATGTGGACAGACGTTCGTTCATCCATCACAAAGGGAAAGGTTTGCATGTGAAACTATTGCTCTGGTTTCTCAGTCCGTTTCCTACTGCCGCTTTGAATTTCTTGCAGTTTTCACTGTAAAACCGAGTTGGAGATAGTACCTTATATATACATGGAGTTTAGTTGGCAACTAAAAATTAACTTTGTTTTCCCAACAATCTAGGTGATGGACAGCTTTAACTAACAGATTATGTATCAGAACTGAGCATTTGGAGAGAATTTCTTTCATCAAGATCATAGTGAACGGATGCAGAAAAAAATTTTTCTCTTGTTACTAAGTATGTTTTCTAGTGCCGGTTTCTTGTTCCTGCAGTTTTCAATGTTAAATCTAGTTGGAGTTAGTACCACCCCATATATAAGGATGGAGTGTAGTTTGCAACTTAATAGAAGCTTTGTGTTACCTACAAGCTTGGTGAAGTAAGGCTTTCACACACAATTATCTCTCAGTCCTGAGCATGTGTAGAGACATTCGTTCATTTAGCCAAACCGGAATGGGTTGCAGGAGAAACTTTAAGTGTGTTTTCTCAGTCTGTTTCTTAGTGCCGGTTTGAAGTTCCTGCAGTTTTCTCTGTAAAAAGGAGTTTGAGCTAGTACCTCCCCATATATATTGATTGAGTTTATTTTGCAACTGAAAAGATACATTTTGTTCCCAAAAAGCTGGGTGAAGTATGGCTTACATACACACTTATATCTTTGATTTGAGCATGTGGAGAGACGTTCGTTCATATAGCACAATAGGAACGGTTTAAGGAGAAAATTTTATTCTGGTTTTTCTGTCTGTTTCTTAGTGCCTGCTTGAAGTTCCTGCAGTTTTCTTTGTAAAATCGATTTGCAGCTAGTGCCTCCCCATATATATTGAAGAAGTGTAGTTTGCATCTGAAAAGATTCTATTTGTGCCCAACAAGCTAGGTTAAGTACGGCTTTCACACACACTTAACTCTCAGAACTGAGCATGTGGACAGAATTTCGTTCATCTAGCACAAAGGGAAAGGGTTGCAGGTGAAACTATTACTCTGGTTTCTCAGTCCGTTTTCTAATGCCGCTTTGAATTTCCTGCAGTTTTCACTTTAAAACCGAGTTGGAGATAGTACCTTATATATACATGGAGTTTAGTTGGAAACTAAAAATTAACTTTGTTTTCCCAACAATCTAGGAGATGGGCAGCTTTAACTAACACATTATGTCTCAGAACTGAGCATTTGGAGAGAAGTTCGTTCATCTAGAACATAGAGAACCAATGCAGGAGAAACTTTTATTCTGTTTACTCAGTCTGTTTCCTAGTGTCGGTTTCAAGTTCCTGCAGTTTTGATTGTAAAACCGAGTTGGATCTAGTACCTAACATATATATGAATTGATTGTAGTTTGCAACTGAATAGAAGCTTTGTGTTACCTACAAGCTTGGTGAAGGGAGGCTTTCACACACACTTATCTCTCAGGCCTGAGCATTTGGGGAGACGTTCGTTCAACTAACAAAAAGGGAGCGGGTGGCAGGAGCAAGTTTAAGTGTGTTTTCTCAGTCTGTTTCTTAGTGCCGGTTTGAATTTCCTGCAGTTTTCACTGTAAAACAGATTTGGAGCTAGTACCTCCCCATATATAGGGTTTGAGTTTAGTTTGCAACTGAGAAGATACATTGTGTTCCCAAAAAGATAGGTGAAGTACGGCTTACATATACACTTATATCTCTGAAATGAGCATGTAGAGAGACGTTCTTTCATCTAGCAAAAAGGGAACAGTTTGGAGGAGAAATTTTTTGTCTGGTTTTTCAGTCAGTTTCTTAGTGCCGGTTTGAAATTCCTGCATTTTTCGGTGTAAAACGGATTTGGAGCTGGTACCTCCCCATATATATGGATGGAGTGTAGTTTGCATCTGAAAAGAAATTATTTGTGCCCAACAAGCTAGGTGAAGTACGGCTTTCACACACACTTAACTCTCAGAACTGAGCTAGTGGAGAGACTTTCGTACATCTATCAGAAAAAAACGGGTTGCAGTGATACTATTATTCGGGATTCTCAGTCTGTTTCCTAGTGCCGGTTTGAAGTTCCTTCATTTTACATTGTAAAACCTAGTTGGAGCTAGTACCTACCCATATATATGCATGGAATGTACTTTGAAACTGAATGAAACTTTGTGTTCATAACAAGATATATGAAGGACGGCATTCACACACACTTATCTCTCAGAAGAGAGCATGTGGTAAGACGTTCGTTCATCTAGCACAAAGGGAACTGGTTTCAGGGAAACTTTTATTCTGGTTTCTCAGTCTGTTTCCTAGGTCCGGTTTGAAGTTCCTGCAGTTTATATTATAAAACCTAGCTGGAGCTAGTACCTACCCATATATATGCAGGGAGTGTATTATGCAACTGAATCAAACTTTGTGTTCATAACAAGATATATGAAGGGCGGCTTTCAAACACACTTATCTCTCAGAACAGAAATTGTTGAGAGACGTTCGTTTATCTAGCACAAAGGGAACGGGTTGCAGGACAAACTTTTATTCTGGTTTCTCAGTATGTTTCATAGTGCCGGTTTGAAGTTCCTGCAGTTTTCACTGTAAAACCGAGCTGGAGCTTGTATCTCCCCATATATTTGGATGGATTGTAGATTGCAACTGAAAAGACACTTTGTGTTCCCAACAACGTAGGTGAAGGACGGCTTTCACACACACTTACCCCTCAGAACTGAGTTATTGGAGAGACTTTCTTTCATCTTGCACAAAAGGAATGGGATACAGGTGAAACTTTTAGTCTGAATTCTCAGTTTGTGTCCTAGTGCCGTTTTCTACTTCCTGCAGTTTTCACTGTAAATCCGAGTTGGAGCTTGTACTAACCGTATATATATATTGATGGAGTGTAGTTTGCAACAGAAAAGAAACTATGTGTTCCCAAGAATCTAGGTGAAGGACAGCTTTCATACACACTTATCTCTAAGAAAAGAGCATGTGGAGAGACGTTCGTTCATCTAGCACAGAGGGGAAGGGTTGCAGGGAAACTTTTAGTCTGGATTCCAGTCTGTTTCCTAGTGCTGGTTTGAAGTTCCTGCAGTTTATATTGTAAATCTAGTTGGAGCTAATAGCTACCCATATATATGCATGGATTGTAGTTTGCAACTGAAGCAAACTTTGTGTTCATAACAAGATATATGAAGGACGGCTTTAACACACACTTATCTCTCAGAACTGAGCATGTGGTGAGACGTTCGTTCATCTAGCACAAAGGGAACAGGTTGCAGGGGAAACTTTTAGTCTGGTTTCTCAGTCTGTTTTCTAGTGCCGCTTTGAATTTCCTGCAGTTTTCACTGTAAAACCGAGTTGGAGATAGTACCTTATTTATAGATGGGGTTTAGTTTGCAACTAAAAATTAACTTTGAGTTCCCAACAATCTAGGTGAGGGACAGTTTTGACAAACAAATTATCTCTCAGAACTGAGCATTTGGTGTGACGTTCGTTCATCTAGAACATAGTGAACGGATGCAGAAAAAAATTTTATTCTGGTTACTAAGTATGTTTCCTAGTGCCGGTTTCTTGTTCCTGCAGTTTTCAGTGTAAAACAGAGTTGGAGCTAGTACCACCCCATCTATAAGGATGGAGTGTATTTTGCAACTGAATAGAAACTTTGTGTTCCCTACAAGCTTGGTGAAGTTAGGCTTTCACACACACTAATCTCTCAGAAATGAGCATGCGGAGAGACGTTCGTTATTCTAGCACAAAGGGAAAGGTTTGCAGGTGAAACTATTACTCTGGTTTCTCAGTCCGTTTTCTACTGCCGCTTTGAATTTCCTGCAGTTTTCACTGTAAAACCGAGTTGGAGATAGTACTTTATATATAGATGGAGTTTAGTTTGCAACTAAAAATTTACTTTGTGTTCCCAACAATCTAGGTGAAGGACAGCTTTAACTAACACATTATGTCTCAGAACTGAGCATTTGGAGAGAAGTTCGCTCATCTAGAACATAGTGAACGGATGCAGGAGAAACTTTTATTCTGGTTACTCAGTCTGTTTCCTAGTGCCGGTTTGAATTTCCTGCATTTTTCATTGTAAAACTGATTTGGAGCTACTACCACCCCATATATAGGTTTGGATATTAGTTTGCAAGTTAAAAGATACATTGTGTTCCCAAAAAGATAGGTGAAGAACGGCTTACATATACACTTATATCTCTGAAATGAGCATGTAGAGAGACGTTCGTTCATCTAGCGCAAAGGGAACTTTTTGGAGGTGAAAATTTTTGTCTGGTTTTTCAGTATGTTTCGTAGTGCCGGTTTGAAATTCCTGCATTTTTCGGTGTAAAATTGATTTGGAGCTGGTACCTCCCCATATATATTGATGCAGTGTAGTTTGCATCTGAAAAGAAACTATTTGTGCCCAACAAGCTAGGAGAAGTACGGCTTTCACACACACTTAACTCTCAGAACTGAGCTAGTGGAGAGAATTTCGTTCATCTATCAGAGAAGAACGGGTTGCAGGGATACTATTATTCTGGATTCTCATTCTGTTTCCTAGTGCCGGTTTGAAGTTCCTTCATTTTACATTGTAAAACCTAGTTGGAGCTAGTACTTACCCATATATTTGCATGGAATGTACTTTGAAACTGAATGAAAATTTGTGTTCATAACAAGATATATGAAGGACGGCATTCACACACACTTATCTCTCAGAAGAGAGCATGTGGAAAGACGTTCGTTCATCTAGCACAAAAGGAACGGGTTTCAGGGAAATTTTTAGTCTGCTTTCTCAGTCTGTTTTCTAGTGCTGGTTTGAATTTCCTGCAGTTTTCACTGTAAAACCGAGTTGGACATAGTTCCTAATTTATAGATGGGTTTTACTTTGCAACTAAAATTTAACTTTGATTTCCCAACAATCTAGGTGATGGACAGCTTTAACTAACACATTATGTCTCAGAACTGAGCATTTGGAGAGAAGTTCGTTCATCTAGAACATAGTGAACGGATGCAGGAGAAACTTTTATTCTGGTTACTCAGTCTGTTTCCTAGTGCTGGTTTCAAGTTCCTGCAGTTTTCACTGTAAAACCGAGTTGGATCTAGTACCTCCCCATATATATGAATTGAGTGTAGTTTGCAACTGAATAGAAGCTTTGTGTTTCCTACAAGCTTGGTGAAGGAAGGCTTTCACACACACTTATCTCTCAGGCCTGAGCATTTGGGGAGACGTTCGTTCAACTAACCAAAAGGGAGCGGGTTGCAGGAGCAAGTTTAAATGGGTTTTCTCAGTCTGTTTCTAAGTGCCGGTTTGAATTCCCTGCAGTTTTCACTGTAAAACAGATTTGGAGCTAGTACCACCCCATATATAGGGTTTGAGTATAATTTGCAACTGAAAAGATACATTGTGTTCCCAAAAAGATAGGTGAAGTATGGCTTTCACACACAATTAACTCCCAGAAATGAGCTAGTGGAGAGATTTTCGTTCATCTTGCACAAAAATGAACGGGTTACAGGGAAACTTTTATTCTGGATTCTCAGTCTGTTTCCTAGTGTCAGTTTGAAGTTCCTTCATTTTACATTTAAAACCTAGTTGGAACTAGTACCTACGCATATATATGCATGGAATGTACTTTGCAACTGAATGAAACTTTGTGTTCATAACAAGATATATGAAGGACGGCATTCACACACATTTATCTCTCAGAACAGAGCATGTGGAGAGACGTTCGTTCATCTAGCACAAAGGGAACGGGTTGCAGGACAAACTTTTTTTCTGCTTTCTAAGTATGTTTCATAGTGCCGGTTTGAAGTTCCTGCAGTTTTCACTGTAAAATCGAGCTGGAGCTAGTACCTCCCCATATATATGGATGGAGTTTAGTTTGCATCTGAAAAGAATCTATTTGTGCCCAACAAGCTAGGTGAAGTACGGCTTTCACACACACTTAACTCTCAGAACTGAGCTAGTGGGGAGACTTTCGTTCATCTATCAGAAAAGAACGGGTTGCAGTGATACTATTATTCTGGATTCTCAGTCTGTTTCTTAGTGCCGGTTTTAAATTCCTTCATTTTACATTGTAAAACGTAGTTGGTGCTAGTACCCACCCATATATATGCATGGAATGTACTTTAAAACTGAATGAAACTTTGTGTTCATAACAAGATATATGAAGGACGGCATCACACACACTTATCTCTCAGAAGAGAGCATGTGGATAGACGTTCGTTCATCTAGCACAAACGGAACGGGTGTCAGGGAAACTTTTAGTCAAGTTTCTCAGTCTGTTTCCTAGGTCCAGTTTGAAGTTCCTGCAGTTTACATTATAAAACCTAGTTGGAGCTAGTACCTACCCATATATATGCATGGAGTGTAGTTTGCAACTGAATCAAACTTTGTGTTCATAACAAAATATATGAAGGACGGCATCACACACACTTATCTCTCAGAACTGAGCGTGTAGTGAGACTTTCGTTCATCTAGCACATCGGGGACGAGTTGAAGTAGAAAAATTTAGTCTGTTTTCGCAGTCTGTTTCATAGTGCCGGTTTGAAGTTCCTTCAGTTTTCACTGTAAAATCGAGCTGGGGCTAGTACATCTCCATGTTAATGGATGGATTGTAGCTTGCAACTGAAAAGAAACTTTGTGTTCCCTACAATCTAGGAGAAGAACGGCTTTCACAAGCACAATATCTCTCAGAACTGAGCATTTGGAGAGAAGATCTTTCATCTAGCATGTAGTGAACGGGTTGCAGGTGAATCTTTAACTATGGTTTCTCAGTCTGTTTCCTAGTGCCAGTTTGATGTTCCTGCAGTTTTCACTGTAAAACAGAGTTGGAGCTAGTACCTACCCATATATATATAGATGGAGTTTAGTTTGCAACTGAATAGAAACTTTGTGTTCCCTACAAGCTTGGTGAAGTTAGGCTTTCACACACACTTAACTCTCAGAACTGAGCATGTGGACAGACGTTCGTTCATCCAGCACAAATGGAAAGGTTTGCAGGTGCAATTATAACCTTGGATTCTCAGTCCGTTTCCTACTGCCGCTTTGAATTTCCTGCAGTTTTCACTGTAAAACCGAGTAGGAGATAGTACCTTATATATAGATGGAGTTTAGTTGGCAACTAAAAATTAACTTTGTTTTCCCAACAATCTAGGTGATGGACAGCTTTAACTAACCCATTATGTTTCAGAACTGAGCATTTGGAGAGAAGTTCTTTCATCTAGAACATAGTGAACGGATGCAGGAGAAACTTTTATTCTGGTTACTCAGTCTGTTTCCTAGTGCCGGTTTTAAGTTCCTGCAGTTTTCGCTGTAAAACCGAGTTGGAGCTAGTACCTCCCCATATATATGAATTGAGTGTAGTTTGCAACTGAACAGAAGCTTTGTGTTACCTACAAGCTTGGTGAAGTTAGGCTTTCACACACACATATCTCTCAGGCCTGAGCATTTTGGGAGACGTTCGTTCATCTAGCAAAAATGGAACGGGTTGCAGGAGCAAGTTTAAGTGTGTTTTCTCAGTCTGTTTCTTAGTGCCGGTTTGAATTTCCTGCAGTTTTCACTGTAAAACAGATTTGGAGCTAGTACCTCCCCATATATAGGGATTGAGTTTAGTTTGCAACTGAAAAGATACATTGTGTTCCCAAAAGATAGGTGAAGAACGGCTTACATACACACTTATATCTCTGAAATGAGCATGAGGAGAGACGTTCGTTCATCTAGCACAAAGGGAACAGTTTGGAGGAGAAAATTTTTGTCTGGTTTTTCAGTCTGTTTCGTAGTGCCGGTTTGAAATTCCTGCTTTTTTCGGTGTAAAATTGATTTGGAGCTAGTAACTCACCATATATATTAATGGAGTGTAGTTTGCATCTGAAATGAAATTATTTGTGCCCAACAAGCAAGGTGAAGTTCGGCTTTCACACACAATTAACTCTCAGAACTGAGCTAGTGGACAGACTATCGTTCATCTAGCACAAAATGAACGGGTTCCAGGGAAACTTTTTTCTGGATTCTCAGTCTGTTTCCTAGTGCCAGTTTGAAGTTCCTTCATTTTACATTGTAAAACCTAGTTGGAGCTAGTACCTATGCATAAATATGCATGGAATGTACTTTGAAACTGAATGAAACTTTGTGTTCATAACAAGATATATGAAGGACGGCATTCACACACACTTATCTCTCAGAACAGAGCATGTGGAGAGACGTTCGTTCATCTAGCACAAAGGTAACGAGTTGCAGGACAAACTTTTATTCTGGTTTCTCAGTATGTTTCACAGTGCCGGTTTTAAGTTCCTGCAGTTTTCACTGTAAAACCGAGTTGGAGCTAGTAACTCCCCATATATATGGATGGATTGTAGTTTGCAACTGAAAAGACACTTTGGGTTCCCAACTACGTTGGTGAAGGACGGCTTTCACACACACTTACCCCTCAGAACTGAGCTATTGGAGAGACTTTCGTTCATCTTGCACAAAAGTAAAGGGATACAGGTGAAACTTTTAGTCTAGATTCTCAGTCTGTTTCCTAGTGCCTTTTTCTAGTTCCTGCAGTTTTCACTGTAAATCCGAGTTGGAGCTTGTACTAACCGTATATATATGGATGGAGTGTAGTTTGCAACAGAAAAGGAACTTTGTGTTACCAAGTATCTAGGTGAAGGGCGGCTTTCATACACAATTATTTCTCAGAATAGAGCATGTGGAGGGATGTTCATTCATATAGCACAAAAGGAACGGGTTTCAGGGAAACTTTTATTCTGGTTTCTCAGTCTGTTTCCTAGTGCCGGATTGAAGTTCCTCAGTTTACATTGTAAAACCTAGTTGGAGCTAGTACCTACCCATATATATGCATGGAGTGTACTTTGCAACTGAATGAAACTTTGTGTTCATAACAAGATATATGAAGGACGGCATTCACACACACTTATCTCTCAAAACTGAGCATGTAGTGAGACGTTCGTTCATCTAGAACAAAGGGAACGGTTTGCAGGGAAACTTTATTATGGTTTCCCATTCTGTTTCCTAGTGCCAGTTTGAAATTCCTGCAGTTTACATTGAAAAACATATTTGGGGCTAGTACCTACCCACATATATGCATGGGGTGTGGTTTGCAACTGAATCAAACTTTGTGTTCATAAGAGATATATGAAGGACGGCATTCACACACACTTATCTCTCAGAACTGAGCATGTAGTGAGACCTTCGTTCATCTAGCACGTAGTGAACGTGTTGCCGGTGAATCTTTTACTATGGTTTCTCAGTCTGTTTCCTAGTGCCTGTTTGAAGTTCCTGCAGTTTTCACTGTAAAACCGAGTTGGAGCTAGTACTTCCCCATATATATGGATGAATTGTAGTTTGCAACTGAAAGGAAATTTTGTGTTTCCAGCAAACTAGGAGAAGAACGGCTTTTACAAGCACACTATCTCTCAGAACTGAGCATTTGGAGAGATGTTCGTTCATCTAGCACGTAGTGAACGGTTTGCAGGTGAAACTTTTACTATGGTTTCTCAGTCTGTTTTCTAGTGCCAGTTTCATGTTCCTGCAGTTTTCACTGTAAAACCGAGTTGGAGATAGTACCTTATATATACATGGAGTTTAGAGGGCAACTAAAAATTAACTTAGTTTTCCCAACAATCTAGGTGATGGACAGCTTTAACTAACACATTATGTCTCAGAACTGAGCATTTGGAGAGAAGTTCGTTCATCTAGAACATAGTGAACGGATGCAGGAGAAACTTTTATTCTGGTTACTCAGTCTGTTTCCTCGTGCCGGTTTGAATTTCCTGCAGTTTTCACTGTAAAACCGTGTTGTAGCTAGTACCTCCCCATATACATGAATTGAGTATATTTTGCAACTTTATAGAAGCTTTGTGTTACCTACAAGCTTGGTGAAGGAAGGCTTTCACACACACTTATCTCTCAGGCCTGAGCATTTTGGGAGACGTTCGTTCATCTAGCAAAATGAACGGGTTTCTGGAGCAAGTTTAAGTGTGTTTTCTCAGTCTGTTTCTTAGTGCCGGTTTGAATTTCCTGCAGTATTCACTGTAAAACCGAGTTGGAAATACTACCTTATATATAGATGGAGTTTAGGTGGCAACTAAAAATTAACTTTGTGTTCCCAACAATCTAGGTGAAGGACAGCTTTAACTAACACATTATGTCTCAGAACTGAGCATTTGGAGAGAAGTTCGCTCATCTAGAACATAGTGAATGGATGCAGGAGAAACTTTTATTCTGGTTACTCAGTCTGTTTCCTAGTGCCGGTTTGAATTACCTGCAGTTTTCACTGTAAAACAGATTTGGAGCTAGTACCTCCCCATATATAGGGTTTGAGTTTAGTTTGCAACTGAGAAGATACATTGTGTTCCCAAAAAGATAGGTGAAGTACGGCTTTCATACACACTTATATCTCTGAAATGAGCATGTAGAGAGACGTTCTTTCATCTAGCAAAAAGGGAACAGTTTGGAGGAGAAACTTTTTGTCTGGTTTTTCAGTCTGTTTCTTAGTGCCGGTTTGAAATTCCTGCAGTTTTTTGTGTAAAACGGATTTGGAGCTGGTACCTCCACATATATATGGATGGAGTGTTGTTTGCATCTGAAAAGAAACTATTTGTGCCCAAAAAGCTAGGTGAAGTATGGCTTTCACACACACTTAACTCTCAGAACTGAGCTAGTGGAGAGAATTTCGTTCATCTATCAGAATAAAACGGGTTGCAGTGATACTATAATTCTGGATTCTCAGTCTGTTTCCTAGTGCCGGTTTGAAGTTCCTTCATTTTACATTGTAAAACCTAGTTGGAGCTAGTACCTACCCATATATATGCATGGAGTGTAGTTTGCAACTGAATGAAACTTTGTGTTCATAACAAGATATATGAAGGACGGCATTCAAACACACTTATCTCTCAGAAGAGAGCATGTGGAAAGACGTTCGTTCATCTAGCGCAAACAGAACGGGTTTCAGGGAAACTTTTATTCTGGTTTCTCAGTCTGTATCCTAGGTCTGATTTGAAGTTCCTGCAGTTTACATTATAAAACCTAGTTGGAGCTGGTACCTACCCATATATATGCATGGAGTGTAGTTTGCAACTGAATCAAACTTTGTGTTCATAACAAGATATATGAAGGACGGCTTTCAAACACACTTATCTCTCAGAGCTGAGCATGTAGTGAGACGTTCGTTCATCTAGCACGTAGTGAACGTGTTGCCGTTGAAACTTTTACTATTTTTCTCAGTCTGTTTCCTAGTGCCAGTTTCATGTTCCTGCAGTTTTCACTGTAAAACAGATTTGAAGCTAGTACCTACCCGTATATATATAGATGGAGTTTAGTTTGCAACTGAAGAGAAACTTTGTGTTCCCTACAAGCTTGGTGAAGTTAGGCTTTCACACACACTTATCTCTCAGGACTGAGCATGTGGACAGACGTTCATTCATCCATCACAAAAGGAAAGGTTTGCAGGTGAAACTATTGCTCTGGTTTCTCAGTCCGTTTCCTACTGCCGCTTTGAATTTCCTGCAGTTTTCACTGTAAAACCGAGTTGGAGATAGTACCTTATATATACATGGAGTTTAGTTGGCAACTAAAAATTAACTTTGTTTTCCCAACAATCTAGGTGATGGACAGCTTTAACTAACTGATTATGTATCAGAACTGAGCATTTGGAGAGAATTTCGTTCATCAAGAACATAGTGAACGGATGCAGAAAAAACTTTTTCTCTTGTTACTATGTATGTTTCCTAGTGCCGGTTTCTTGTTCCTGCAGTTTTCAATGTAAAATCTAGTTGGAGTTAGTATCACCCCATCTATAAGGATGGGGTGTAGTTTGCAGCTTAATAGAAGCTTTGTGTTACCTACAAGCTTCGTGAAGTAAGGCTTTCACACACAATTATCTCTCAGTCCTGAGCATGTGTAGAGAAGTTCGTTCATTTAGCCAAACCGGAATGGGTTGCAGGAGAAACTTTAAGTGTGTTTTCTCAGTCTGTTTCTTAGTGCCGGTTTGAAGTTCCTGCAGTTTTCTCTGTAAAACGTTGTTTGAGCTAGTACCGCCCCATATATATTGATTGAGTTTAGTTTGCAACTGAAAAGATACATTGTGTTCCCAAAAAGCTGGGTGAAGTATGGCTTACATACACACTTATATCTTTGATTTGAGCATGTGGAGAGACGTTCGTTCATATAGCACAATGGGAACGGTTTAAGGAGAAAATTTTATTCTGGTTTTTCAGTCTGTTTCTTAGTGCCTGCTTGAAGTTCCTGCAGTTTTCAGTGTAAAATCGATTTGCAGCTAGTGCCTCCCCATATATATTGATGAAGTGTAGTTTGCATCTGAAAAGATTCTATTTGTGCCCAACAAGCTAGGTTAAGTACGGCTTTCACACACACTTAACTCTCAGAACTGAGCATGTGGACAGAATTTCGTTCATCTAGCACAAAGGGAAAGGGTTGCAGGTGAAACTATTACTCTGGTTTCTCAGTCCGTTTCCTACTGCTGCTTTGAATTTCCTGCAGTTTTCACTGTAAAACCGAGTTGGAGATAGTACCTTATATATACATGGAGTTTAGTTGGAAACTAAAAATTAACTTTGTTTTCCCAACAATCTAGGAGATGGACAGCTTTCACTAACACATTATGTCTCAGAACTGAGCATTTGGAGAGAAGTTCGTTCATCTAGAACATAGTGAACGGATGCAGGAGAAACTTTTATTCTGTTTACTCAGTCTGTTTCCTAGTGCCGGTTTCAAGTTCCTGCAGTTTTGACTGTAAAACCGAGTTGGATCTTGTACCTCCCATATATATGAATTGAGTGTAGTTTGCAACTTAATAGAAGCTTTGTGTTACCTACAAGCTTGGTGAAGGGAGGCTTTCACACACACTTATCTCTCAGGCCTGAGCATTTGGGGAGAAGTTCGTTCAACTAACAAAAAGGGAGCGGGTGGCAGGAGCAAGTTTAAGTGTGTTTTCTCAGTCTGTTTCTTAGTGCCGGTTGGAATTTCCTGCAGTTTTCACTGTAAAACAGATTTGGAGCTAGTACCTCCCCATATATAGGGTTTGAGTTTAGTTTGCAACTGAAAAGATACACTGTGTTCCCAAAAAGAATGTGAAAAATGGCTTACATACACACTTATATCTCTGAAATGAGCATGAGGAGAGACGTTCGTTCATCTAGCACAAAGGGAACAGTTTGGAGGAGAAAATTTTTGTCTGGTTTTTCATTCTGTTTCATAGTGCCGGTTTGAAATTCCTACATTTTTCGGTGTAAAATTGATTTGGAGCTAGTACCTCACCATATATATGGATGGAGTGTTGTTCGCATCTGAAAAGGAACTATTTGCGCCCAACAAGCTAGGTGAAGTACGGCTTTAACACACACTTAACTCTCAGAACTGAGCTAGTGGAGAGACTTTCGTTCATCTAACACAAAAGGAACGGGTTACAGGGAAAGTTTTATTCTGGATTCTCAGTCTGTTTCCTAGTGCCGGTTTGAAGTTCCTTCATTTTACATTGTAAAACCTAGTTGGAGCTAGTACCTACCCATATATATGCATGGAATGTACGTTGAAACTGAATGAAACTGTGTTCATGACAAGATATATGAAGGACGTCATTCACACACACTTATCTCTCAGCAGAGAGCATGTGGAAAGACGTTCGTTCATCTAGCACAAACGGAACGGTTTTCAGGGAAACTTTTAGTCCACTTTCTGAGTCTTTTTCCTAGGTCCGGTATGAATTTCCTTCAGTTTACATTATAAAACCTAGTTGGAGCTAGTACCTACCCATATATATGCATGGAGTGTAGTTTGCAACTGAATCCAACTTTGTGTTCATAACAATATATATGAAGGACGGCTTTCAAACACACTTATCTCTCAGAACTGAGCATGTAGTGAGACGTTCGTTCATCTAGCACGTAGTGAACGTGTTGCCGGTGAAACTTTTACTATTTTTCTCAGTCTGTTTCCTAGTGCCAGTTCCATGTTCCTGCAGTTTTTACTGTAAAACAGAGTTGGAGCTAGTACCTATCCATATATATATTGATGGAGTTTAGTTTGCAACTGAAGAGAAACTTTGTGTTCCCTACAAGCTTGGTGAAGTTAGGCTTTCACACACACTTATCTCTCAAGACTGAGAATGTGGACAGACGTTCGTTCATCCATCACAAAGGGAAAGGTTTGCAGGTGAAACTATTGCTCTGGTTTCTCAGTCCGTTTCCTACTGCCGCTTTGATTTTCCTGCAGTTTACACTGTAAAACCGAGTTGGAGATATTACCTTATATATACATGGAGTTTAGTTGGCAACTAAAAATTAACTTAGTTTTCCCAACAATCTAGGTGATGGACAGCTTTAACTAACACATTATGTCTCAGAACTGAGCATTTGGAGAGAAGTTCGTTCATCTAGAACATAGTGAACGGATGCAGGAGAAACTTTTATTCTGGTTACTCAGTCTGTTTCCTCGTGCCGGTTTGAATTTCCTGCAGTTTTCACTGTAAAACCGTGTTGTAGCTAGTACCTCCCCATATATATGAATTGAGTGTAGTTTTCAACTTTACAGAAGCTTTGTGTTACCTACAAGCTTGGTGAAGGAAGGCTTTCACACACACTTATCTCTCAGGCCTGAGCATTTTGGGAGACGTTCGTTCATCTAGCAAAATGAACGGGTTTCTGGAGCAAGTTTAAGTGTGTTTTCTCAGTCTGTTTCTTAGTGCCGGTTTGAATTTCCTGCAGTTTTCACTGTAAAACAGATTTGGAGCTAGTACCTCCCCATATATAGGGATTGAGTTTAGTTTGCATCTGAAAAGATACATTGTGTTCCAAAAAGATTGGTGAAGAACGGCTTACATACACACTTATATCTCTGAAATGAGCATGTAGAGTGACGTTCGTTCATCTAGCACAAAGGGAACTGTTTGGAGGAGAAAATTTTTGTCTGGTTTTTCAGTCTGTTTCGTAGGGCCGGTTTGAAATTCCTGCATTTTTCGGTGTAAAATTGATTTGGAGCTAGTACCTCACCATATATATGGATGGAGTGTAGTTTGCATTTGAAAAGAATCTATTTGTGCCCAACAAGCTAGGTGAAGTACGGCTTTCACACACACTTAACTCTCAGAACTGAGCTAGTGGAGAGACTTTCGTTCATTTAGCACAAAAGGAACGGGTTACAGGGAAACTTTCATTCTGTATTCTCAGTCTGTTTCCTAGTGCCGGTTTGAAGTTCCTTCATTTTACATTGTTAAACCTAGTTGGAGCTAGTACCTACGGATATATATGCATGGAATGTACATTGCAACTGAATGAAACTTTGTGTTCATAACAAGATATATGAAGGACGGCATTCACACACACTTATCTCTCAGAACAGAACATGTGGAGAGACGTACGTTCATCTAGCACAAAGGGAACTGGTTGCAGGACAAACTTTTATTCTGGTTTCTCAGTATGTTTCATAGTGCTGGTTTGAAGTTCCTGCAGTTTTCACTGTAAACCGAGCTGCAGCTAGTACCTCCCCATATATATGGATGGATTGTAGATTGCAACTGAAAAGACACTTTGTGTTCCCAACAACGTAAGTGAAGGACGGCTTTCACACACACTTACCCCTCAGAACTGAGCTATTGGAGAGGCTTTCGTTCATCTTGCACAAAAGGAATGGGACACAGGTGAAACTTTTAGTCTGGATTCTCAGTCTGTTTCCTAGTGCCGTTTTCTAGTTCCTGCAGTTTTCATTGTAAATACGAGTTGGAGCTTGTACTAACCGTATATATATTGATGGAGTGTAGTTTGCAACAGAAAAGAAACTATGTGTTCCCAAGAAGCTAGGTGAAGGACAGCTTTCATACACACTTATCTCTCAGAAAAGAGCATGTGGAGAGAAGTTCGTTCATCTAGCACAAAAGGAACGGGTTGCAGGGAAACTTTTAGTCTGGATTCCAGTCTGTTTCCTAGTGCTGATTTGAAGTTCCTGCAGTTTATATTGTAAATCTAGTTGGAGCTAGTACCTACCTATATATATGCATGGAGTCTAGTTTGCAACTGAATCATACTTTGTGTTCATAACATGATATATGAAGGACGGCTTTAACACACACTTATCTCTCAGAACTGAGCATGTGGTGAGACGTTCGTTCATCTAGCACAAGACAACGGGTTGCAGGTTAAACTATTACTCTGGTTTCTCAGTCCGTTTTCTACTGCCGCTTTGAATTTCCTGCAGTTTTCACTGTAAAACCTAGTTGGAAATACTACCTTATATATAGATGGAGTTTAGGTGGCAACTAAAAATTAACTTTGTGTTCCCAACAATCTAGGTGAAGGACAGCTTTAACTAACACATTATGTCTCAGAACTGAGCATTTGGAGAGAAGTTCGCTCATCTAGAACATAGTGAATGGATGCAGGAGAAACTTTTATTCTGGTTACTCAGTCTGTTTCCTAGTGCCGGTTTGAATTACCTGCAGTTTTCACTATAAAACAGATTTGGAGCTAGTACCTCCTCATATATAGGGTTTGAGTTTAGTTTGCAACTGAGAAGATACATTGTGTTCCCAAAAAGATAGGTGAAGTACGGCTTACATACACACTTGTATCTCTGAAATGAGCATGTAGAGAGACGTTCTTTCATCTAGCAAAAAGGGAACAGTTGGGAGGAGAAACTTTTTGTCTGGTTTTTCAGTCTGTTTCTTAGTGCCGGTTTGAAATTCCTGCAGTTTTTTGTGTAAAACGGATTTGGAGATGGTACCTCCACATATATATGAATGGAGTGTAGTTTGCATCTGAAAAGAAACTATTTGTGCCCAAAAAGCTAGGTGAAGTATGGCTTTCACACACACTTAACTCTCAGAACTGAGCTAGTGGAGAGAATTTCGTTCATCTATCAGATAAAAACGGGTTGCAGTGATACTATAATTCTGGATTCTCAGTCTGTTTCCTAGTGCCGGTTTGAAGTTCCTTCATTTTACATTGTAAAACCTAGTTGGAGCTAGTACCTACCCATATATATGCATGGAGTGTAGTTTGCAACTGAATCAAACTTTGTGTTCATAACAAGATATATGAAGGACGGCATTCACACACACTTATCTCTCAGCAGAGAGCATGTGGAAAGACGTTCGTTCATCTAGCACAAAAAGAACGGGTTTCAGGGAAACTTTTATTCTGGTTTCTCAGTCTGTATCCTAGGTCCGGTTTGAAGTTCCTGCAGTTTACATTATAAAACCTAGTTGGAGCTAGTACCTACCCATATATATGCATGGAGTGTAGTTTGCAACTGAATCAAACTTTGTGTTCATAACAAGATATATGAAGGACGGCTTTCAAACACACTTATCTCTCAGAGCTGAGCATGTAGTGAGACGTTCGTTCATCTAGCACGTAGTGAACGTGTTGCCGTTGAAACTTTTACTATTTTTCTCAGTCTGTTTCCTAGTGCCAGTTTCATGTTCCTGCAGTTTTCACTGTAAAACTGATTTGAAGCTAGTACCTACCCGTATATATATAGATGGAGTTTAGTTTGCAACTGAAGAGAAACATTGTGTTCCCTACAAGCTTGGTGAAGTTAGGCTTTCACACACAATTATCTCTCAGGACTGAGCATGTGGACAGACGTTCGTTCATCCATCACAAAGGGAAAGGTTTGCAGGTGAAACTATTGCTCTGGTTTCTCAGTCCGTTTCCTACTGCCGCTTTGAATTTCCTGCAGTTTTCACTGTAAAACCGAGTTGGAGATAGTACCTTATATATACATGGAGTTTAGTTGGCAACTAAAAATTAACTTTTTTTCCCAACAATCTAGGTGATGGACAGCTTTAACTAACTGATTATGTATCAGAACTGAGCATTTGGAGAGAATTTCGTTCATCAAGAACATAGTGAACGGATGCAGAAAAAACTTTTTCTCTTGTTACTAAGTATGTTTCCTAGTGCCGGTTTCTTGTTCCTGCAGTTTTCAATGTAAAATCTAGTTGGAGTTAGTACCACCCCATCTATAAGGATGGGGTGTAGTTTGCAGCTTAATAGAAGCTTTGTGTTACCTACAAGCTTGGTGAAGTAAGGCTTTCACACACAATTATCTCTCAGTCCTGAGCATGTGTAGAGAAGTTCGTTCATTTAGCCAAACCGGAATGGGTTGCAGGAGAAACTTTAAGTGTGTTTTCTCAGTCTGTTTCTTAGTGCCGGTTTGAAGTTCCTGCAGTTTTCTCTGTAAATCGGAGTTTGAGCTAGTACCTCCCCATATATATTGATTGAGTTTAGTTTGCAACTGAAAAGATACATTGTGTTCCCAAAAAGCTGGGTGAAGTATGGGTTACATACACACTTATATCTTTGATTTGAGCATGTGGAGAGACGTTCGTTCATATAGCACAATGGGAACGGTTTTAAGGAGAAAATTTTAGTCTGGTTTTTCAGTCTGTTTCTTAGTGCCTGTTTGAAGTTCCTGCAGTTTTCTGTGTAAAATCGATTTGCAGCTAGTGCCTCCCCATATATATTGATGAAGTGTAGTTTGCATCTGAAAAGATTCTATTTGTGCCCAACAAGCTAGGTTAAGTACGGCTTTCACACACACTTAACTCTCAGAACTGAGCACGTGGACAGAATTTCGTTCATCTAGCACAAAGTGAAAGGGTTGCAGGTGAAACTATTACTCTGGTTTCTCAGTCCGTTTCCTACTGCTGCTTTGAATTTCCTGCAGTTTTCACTGTAAAACCGAGTTGGAGATAGTACCTTATATATACATGGAGTTTAGTTGGAAACTAAAAATTAACTTTGTTTTCCCAACAATCTAGGAGATGGACAGCTTTCACTAACACATTATGTCTCAGAACTGAGAATTTGGAGAGAAGTTTGTTCATCTAGAACATAGTGAACGGATGCAGGAGAAACTTTTATTCTGTTTACTCAGTCTGTTTCCTAGTGCCGGTTTCAAGTTCCTGCAGTTTTGACTGTAAAACCGAGTTGGATCTAGTACCTCCCCATATATATGAATTGAGTGTAGTTTGCAACTTAATAGAAGCTTTGTGTTACCTACAAGCTTGGTGAAGGGAGGCTTTCACACACACTTATCTCTCAGGCCTGAGCATTCTGGGAGACGTTCGTTCAACTAACAAAAAGGGAGCGGGTGGCAGGAGCAAGTTTAAGTGTGTTTTCTCAGTCTGTTTCTTAGTGCCGGTTGGAATTTCCTGCAGTTTTCACTGTAAAACAGATTTGGAGCTAGTACCTCCCCATATATAGGGTTTGAGTTTAGTTTGCAACTGAAAAGATACACTGTGTTCCCAAAAAGAATGTGAAAAACGGCTTACATACACACTTATATCTCTGAAATGAGCATGAGGAGAGACGTTCGTTCATCTAGCACAAAGTGAAGATTTTGGAGGAGAAAATTTTTGTCTGGTTTTTCAGTCTGTTTCATAGTGCCGGTTTGAAATTCCTACATTTTTCGGTGTAAAATTGATTTGGAGCTAGTACCTCACCATATATATGGATGGAGTGTTGTTCGCATCTGAAAAGGAACTATTTGCGCCCAACAAGCTAGGTGAAGTACGGCTTTAACACACACTTAACTCTCAGAACTGAGCTAGTGGAGAGACTTTCGTTCATCTAACACAAAAGGAACGGATTACAGGGAAAGTTTTATTCTGGATTCTCAGTCTGTTTCCTAGTGCCGGTTTGAAGTTCCTTCATTTTACATTGTAAAACCTAGTTGGAGCTAGTACTTACCCATATATATGCATGGAATGTACGTTGAAACTGAATGAAACTGTGTTCATGACAAGATATATGAAGGACGTCATTCACACACACTTATCTCTAAGAAGAGAGCATGTGGAAAGACTTTCGTTCATCTAGCACAAACGGAACGGTTTTCAGGGAAACTTTTAGTCCGCTTTCTGAGTCTTTTTCCTAGGTCCGGTATGAAGTTCCTGCAGTTTACATTATAAAACCTAGTTGGATCTAGTACCTACCCATATATATGCATGGAGTGTAGTTTGCAACTGAATCAAACTTTGTGTTCATAACAATATATATGAAGGACGGCTTTCAAACACACTTATCTCTCAGAACTGAGCATGTAGTGAGACGTTCGTTCATCTAGCACGTAGTGAACATGTTGCCGGTGAAACTTTTACTATGGTTTCTCAGTCTGTTTCCTAGTGCCAGTTTCATGTTCCTGCAGTTTTTACTGTAAAACAGAGTTGGAGCTAGTACCTATCCATATATATATAGATGGAGTTTAGTTTGCAACTGAAGAGAAACTTTGTGTTCCCTACAAGCTTGGTGAAGTTAGGCTTTCACACACACTTATCTCTCAAGACTGAGAATGTGCACAGACGTTCGTTCATCAATCACAAAGGGAAAGGTTTGCAGGTGAAACTATTGCTCTGGTTTCTCAGTCCGTTTCCTACTGCCGCTTTGATTTTCCTGCCGTTTTCACTGTAAAACCGAGTTGGAGATAGTACCTTATATATACATGGAGTTTAGTTGGCAACTAAAAATTAACTTTGTTTTCCCAACAATCTAGGTGATGGACAGCTTTAACTAACATATTATGTCTCAGAACTGAGCATTTGGAGAGAAGTTCGTTCATCTAGAACATAGTGAACGGATGCAGGAGAACCTTTTATTCTGGTTACTCAGACTGTTTCCTCGTGCCGGTTTGAATTTCCTGCAGTTTTCACTGTAAAACCGTGTTGTAGCTAGTACCTCCCCATATACATGAATTGAGGGTAGTTTGCAACTTTATAGAAGCTTTGTGTTACCTACAAGCTTGGTGAAGGGAGGCTTTCACACACACTTATCTCTAAGGACTAAGCATTTTGGGAGACCTTCGTTCATATAGCAAAAAGGAACGTGTTGCTGGAGCAAGTTTAAGTGTGTTTTCTCAGTCTGTTTCTTAGTCCCGGTTTGAATTTCCTGCAGTTTTCACTGTAAAACAGATTTGGAGCTAGTACCTCCCCATATATAGGGATTGAGTTTAGTTTGCATCTGAAAAGATACATTGTGTTCCCAAAAGATATGTGAAGATCGGCTTACATACACACTTATATCTCTGAAATGAGCATGTAGAGTGACGTTCGTTCATGTAGCACAAAGGGAACTGTTTGGAGGAGAAAATTTTTGTATGGTTTTTCAGTCTGTTTCGTAGGGCCGGTTTGAAATTCCTGCATTTTTCGGTGTAAAATTTATTTGGATCTAGTACCTCACCATATATAAGGATGGAGTGCAGTTTGCATCTGAAAAGAAACTATTTGTGCCCAACAAGCTAGGTGAAATACGGCTTTCACACACACTTAAGTCTCAGAACTGAGTTAGTGGAGAGACTTTCGTTCATTTAGCACAAAAGGAACGGGTTACAGGGAAACTTTCATTCTGTATTCTCAGTCTGTTTCCTAGTGCCGGTTTGAAGTTCCTTCATTTTACATTGTAAAACCTAGTTGGAGCTAGTACCTACGCATATATATGCATGGAATGTACTTTGCAACTGAATGAAACTTTGTGTTCATAACAAGATATATGAAGGACGGCATTCACACACACTTATCTCTCAGAACAGAACATGTGGAGAGACGTTCGTTCATCTAGCACAAAGGGAACGGGTTGCAGGACAAACTTTTATTCTGGTTTCTCAGTATGTTTCATAGTGCTGGTTTGAAGTTCCTGCAGTTTTCACTGTAAAACCGAGCTGGAGCTAGTGCCTCCCCATATATATGGATGGATTGTAGATTGCAACTGAAAAGACACTTTGTGTTCCCAACAACGTAAGTGAAGGATGGCTTTCACACACACTTACCCCTCAGAACTGAGCTATTGGAGAGGCTTCCGTTCATCTTGCACAAAAGGAATGGGACACAGGTGAAACTTTTATTCTGGATTCTCAGTCTGTTTCCTAGTGCCGTTTTCTAGTTCCTGCAGTTTTCACTGTAAATCCGAGTTGGAGCTTGTACTAACCGTATATATATTGATGGAGTGTAGTTTGCAACAGAAATGAAACTATGTTTTCACAAGAAGCTAGGTGAAGGACAGCTTTCATACACACTTATCTCTCAGAAAAGAGCATGTGGAGAGACGTTCGTTCATCTAGCACAAAAGGAACGGGTTGCAGGGAAACTTTTAGTCTGGATTCAAGTCTGTTTCCTAGTGCTTGTTTGACGTTCCTGCAGTTTATATTGTAAATCTAGTTGGAGCTAGTACCTACCTATATATATGCATGGAGTCTATTTTGCAACTGAATCATACTTTGTGTTCATAACACGATATATGAAGGACGGCTTTAACACACACTTATCTCTCAGAACTGAGCATGTGGTGAGACGTTCGTTCATCTAGCACAAAGACAAAAGGTTGCAGGTGAAACTATTACTCTGGTTTCTCAGTCCGTTTTCTACTGCCGCTTTGAATTTCCTGCAGTTTTCACTGTAAAACCGAGTTGGATATACTACCTTATATATAGATGGAGTTTAGGTGGCAACTAAAAATTAACTTTGTGTTCCCAACAATCTAGGTGAAGGACAGCTTTAACTAACACATTATGTCTCAGAACTGAGCATTTGGAGAGAAGTTCGCTCATCTAGAACATAGTGAACGGATGCAGGAGAAACTTTTATTCTGGTTACTCAGTCTATTTCTTAGTGCCGGTTTGAATTTCCTGCAGTTTTCACTGTAAAACAGATTTGGAGCTAGTACCTCCCCATATATAGTGTTTGAGTTTATTTTGCAACTGAGAAGATACATTGTGTTCCCAAAAAGATAGGTGAAGAACGGCTTACATATACACTTATATCTCTGAAATGAGCATGTAGAGAGACGTTCTTTCATCTAGCAAAAAGCGAACAGTTTGGAGGAGAAATTATTTGTCTGGTTTTTCAGTCAGTTTCTTAGTGCCGGTTTGAAATTCCTGCATTTTTCGGTGTAAAAAGGATTTGGAGCTGGTACCTCCCCATATATATGGATGGAGTGTAGTTTGCATCTGAAAAGAAATTATTTGTGCCCAACAAGCTAGGTGAAGTACGGCTTTCACACACACTTAACTCTCAGAACTGAGCTAGTGGAGAGACTTTCGTTCATCTATCAGAAAAAAACGGGTTGCAGTGATAATATTATTCTGGATTCTCAGTCTGTTTCCTAGTGCCGGTTTGAAGTTCCTTCATTTTACATTGTAAAACCTAGTTGGAGCTAGTACCTACCCATATATATGCATGGAATGTACTTTGAAACTGAATGAAACTTTGTGTTCATAACAAGATATATGAAGGACGGCATTCACACACACTTATCTCTCAGAAGAGAGCATGTGGAAAGACGTTCGTTCATCTAGCACAAACGGAACGGGTTTCAGGGAAACTTTTATTCTGTTTTCTCAGTCTGTTTCCTAGGTCCGGTTTGAAGTTCCTGCAGTTAACATTATAAAACCTAGCTGGAGCTAGTACCTACCCATATATATGCATGGAGTGTAGTTTGCAACTGAATCAAACTTTGTGTTCATAACAAGATATATGAAGGACGGCTTTCAAACACACTTATCTCTCAGAGCTGAGCATGTAGTGAGACGTTCGTTCATCTAGCACGTAGTGAACGTGTTGCCGTTGAAACTTTTACTATTTTTCTCAGTCTGTTTCCTAGTGCCAGTTTCATGTTCCTGCAGATTTCACTGTAAAACAGAGTTGGAGCTAGTATCTAAACATATATATATAGATGGAGTTTAGTTTGCAACTGAAGAGAAACTTTGTGTTCCCTACAAGCTTGGTGAAGTTAGGCTTTCACACACACTTATCTCTGAAGACTGAGCATGTGGACAGACGTTCGTTCTTCCATCACAAAGGGAAAGGTTTGCAGGTGAAACTATTGCTCTGATTTCTCAGTCCGTTTCCTACAGCCGCTTTGAATTTCCTGCAGTTTTCACTGTAAAACCGAGTTGGAGATAGTACCTTATATATACATGGAGTTTAGTTGGCAACTAAAAATTAACTTTTTTTCCCAACAATCTAGGTGATGGACAGCTTTAACTAACACATTATGTCTCAGAACTGAGAATTTGGAGAGAATTTCGTTCATCTAGAACATAGTGAACGGATGCAGGAGAAACTTTTATTCTGGTTACTCAGTCTGTTTCCTAGTGCCGGTTTCAAGTTCCTGCAGTTTTCACTGTAAAACCGAGTTGGAGCTGGTAACTCCCCATATATATGAATTGAGTGTAGTTTGCAACTTAATAGAAGCTTTGTGTTACCTACAAGATTGGTGAAGGAAGGCTTTCACACACACTTATCTCTCAGGCCTGAGCATTCTGGGAGACCTTCGTTCATATAGCAAAACGAACGGGTTTCTGGAGCAAGTTTAAGTGTGTTTTCTCAGTCTGTTTCTTAGTGCCTTTTTGAATTTCCTGCAGTTTTCACTGTAAAACAGATTTGGAGCTAGTACCTCCCCATATATAGGGTTTGAGTTTAGTTTGCAACTGAAAAGATACATTGTGTTCCCAAAAGATATGTGAAGAACGGTTTACATACACACATATAACTCTGAAATGAGCATGTAGAGAGACTTTCGTTCATGTAGCACAAAGGGAACAGTTTGGAGGAGAAAATTTTTGTCTGGTTTTTCAGTCTGTTTCGTAGGTCCGGTTTGAAATTCCTGCATTTTTCGGTGTAAAATTGATTTGGAGCTATTACCTCACCATATATATGGATGGAGTGTAGTTTGCCTCTGAAAAGAAACTATTTGGGCCCAACAAGCTTGGTGAAGTACGTCTTTCACACACACTTAACTCTCAGAACTGAGCTAGTGGAGAGACTTTCCTTCATTTAGCACAAAAGGAACGGGTTACAGGGAAACTTTCATTCTGTATTCTCAGTCTGTTTCCTAGTGCCGGTTTGAAGTTCCTTCATTTACATTGTAAAACCTAGTTGGAGCTAGTACCTACGCATATATATGCATTGAATGTACTTTGCAACTGAATGAAACTTTGTGTTCATAACAAGATATATGAAGGACGGCATTCACACACACTTATCTCTCAGAACAGAACATGTGGAGAGACGTTCGTTTATCTAGCACAAAGGGAACGGGTTGCAGGACAAACTTTTATTCTGGTTTCTCATTATGTTTCATAGTGCCGGTTTGAAGTTCCTGCAGTTTTCACTGTAAAACCGAGCTGGAGCTTGTACCTCCCCATATATAAGGATGGATGTAGATTGCAACTGAAAAGACACTTTGTGTTCCCAACAACGTAGGTGAAGGACGGCTTTCACACACACTTACCCCTCAGAACTGAGCTATTGGAGAGACTTTCTTTCATCTTGCACAAAAGGAATGGGATACAGGTGAAACTTTTAGTCCGGATTCTCAGTCTGTTTCCTAGTGCCGTTTTCTAGTTCCTGCAGTTTTCACTGTAAATCCGAGTTGGAGCTTGTACTAACCGTATATATATATTGATGGAGTGTAGTTAGCAACAGAAAAGAAACTATGTGTTCCCAAGAAGCTAGGTGAAGGACAGCTTTCATACACACTTATCTCTCAGAAAAGAGCATGTGGAGAGACGTTCGTTCATCTAGCACAAAGGGAACGGGTTGCAGGGAAACTTTTAGTCTGGATTCCAGTCTGTTTCCTAGTGCTGGTTTGAAGTTACTGCAGTTTATATTGTAAATCTAGTTGGAGCTAGTAGCTACCCATATATATGCATGGAGTCTAGTTTGCAACTGAATCAAACTTTGTGTTCATAACAAGATATACGAAGGACGGCTTTAACACACATTATCTCTCAGAACTGAGCATGTGGTGAGACGTTCGTTCATCTAGCACAAAGGGAACGGGTTTCAGGGGTAACTTTTAGTCTGGTTTCTCAGTCTGTTTTCTAGTGCCTCTTTGAATTTCCTGCAGTTTTCACTGTAAAACCGAGTTGGAGATAGTACCTTATTTATAGATGGGGTTTAGTTTGCAACTAAAAATTAACTTTCAGTTCCCAACAATCTAGGTGAGGGACAGTTTTGACAAACAAATTATCTCTCAGAACTGAGCATTTGGTGTGAAGTTCGTTCATCTAGAACATAGTGAACGGATGCAGAAAAAAATTTTATTCTGGTTACTAAGTATGTTTCCTAGTGCCGGTTTCTTGTTCCTTCAGTTTTCAGTGTAAAACAGAGTTGGAGCTAGTACCACCCCATCTATAAAGATGGAGTGTATTTTGCAACTGAATAGAAACTTTGTGTTCCCTACAAGCTTGGTGAAGTTAGGCTTTCACACACACTAATCTCTCAGAAATGAGCATGCGGAGAGACGTTCGTTATTCTAGCACAAAGGGAAAGGGTTGCAGGTGAAACTTTTACTCTGGTTTCTCAGTCCGATTCTTAGTGCCGCTTTGAATTTCCTGCAGTTTTCACTGTAAAACCGAGTTGGAGATAGTACCTTATATATAGATGGAGTTTAGTTTGCAACTAAAAATTTACTTTGTGTTCCCAACAATCTAGGTGAAGGACAGCTTTAACTAACACATTATGTCTCAAAACTGAGCATTTGGAGAGAAGTTCGTTCATCTAGAACATAGTGAACGGATGCAGGAGAAACTTTTATTCTGGTTACTCAGTCTGTTTCTTAGTGCCGGTTTGAATTTCCTGCAGTTTTCACTGTAAAACAGATTTGGAGCTAGTACCTCCCCATATATAGGGTTTGAGTTTAGTTTGCACCTGAAAAGATACATTGTGTTCCCAAAAAGAAAGGTGAAGAACGGCTTACATATACACTTATATCTCTGAAATGAGCATGTAGAGAGACTTTCTTTCATCTAGCACAAAGGGAACATTTTGGAGGAGAAAATTTTTGTCTGGTTTTTCAGTATGTTTCGTAGTGCCGGTTTGAAATTCCTGCATTTTTCGGTGTAAAATTGATTTGGAGCTGGTACCTACCCATATATATGGATGGTGTGTAGTTTGCATCTGAAAATAAACTATTTGTGCCCAACAAGCTAGGTGAAGTACGGCTTTCACACACACTTAACTCTCAGAACTGAGCTAGTGGAGAGACTTTCCTTCATTTAGCACAAAAGGAACGGGTTACAGGGAAACTTTCATTCTGTATTCTCAGTCTGTTTCCTAGTGCCGGTTTGAAGTTCCTTCATTTACATTGTAAAACCTAGTTGGAGCTAGTACCTACGCATATATATGCATTGAATGTACTTTGCAACTGAATGAAACTTTGTGTTCATAACAAGATATATGAAGGACGGCATTCACACACACTTATCTCTCAGAACAGAACATGTGGAGAGACGTTCGTTTATCTAGCACAAAGGGAACGGGTTGCAGGACAAACTTTTATTCTGGTTTCTCATTATGTTTCATAGTGCCGGTTTGAAGTTCCTGCAGTTTTCACTGTAAAACCGAGCTGGAGCTTGTACCTCCCCATATATAAGGATGGATGTAGATTGCAACTGAAAAGACACTTTGTGTTCCCAACAACGTAGGTGAAGGACGGCTTTCACACACACTTACCCCTCAGAACTGAGCTATTGGAGAGACTTTCTTTCATCTTGCACAAAAGGAATGGGATACAGGTGAAACTTTTAGTCCGGATTCTCAGTCTGTTTCCTAGTGCCGTTTTCTAGTTCCTGCAGTTTTCACTGTAAATCCGAGTTGGAGCTTGTACTAACCGTATATATATATTGATGGAGTGTAGTTAGCAACAGAAAAGAAACTATGTGTTCCCAAGAAGCTAGGTGAAGGACAGCTTTCATACACACTTATCTCTCAGAAAAGAGCATGTGGAGAGACGTTCGTTCATCTAGCACAAAGGGAACGGGTTGCAGGGAAACTTTTAGTCTGGATTCCAGTCTGTTTCCTAGTGCTGGTTTGAAGTTACTGCAGTTTATATTGTAAATCTAGTTGGAGCTAGTAGCTACCCATATATATGCATGGAGTCTAGTTTGCAACTGAATCAAACTTTGTGTTCATAACAAGATATACGAAGGACGGCTTTAACACACACTTATCTCTCAGAACTGAGCATGTGGTGAGACGTTCGTTCATCTAGCACAAAGGGAACGGGTTTCAGGGGTAACTTTTAGTCTGGTTTCTCAGTCTGTTTTCTAGTGCCTCTTTGAATTTCCTGCAGTTTTCACTGTAAAACCGAGTTGGAGATAGTACCTTATTTATAGATGGGGTTTAGTTTGCAACTAAAAATTAACTTTCAGTTCCCAACAATCTAGGTGAGGGACAGTTTTGACAAACAAATTATCTCTCAGAACTGAGCATTTGGTGTGAAGTTCGTTCATCTAGAACATAGTGAACGGATGCAGAAAAAAATTTTATTCTGGTTACTAAGTATGTTTCCTAGTGCCGGTTTCTTGTTCCTGCAGTTTTCAGTGTAAAACAGAGTTGGAGCTAGTACCACCCCATCTATAAAGATGGAGTGTATTTTGCAACTGAATAGAAACTTTGTGTTCCCTACAAGCTTGGTGAAGTTAGGCTTTCACACACACTAATCTCTCAGAAATGAGCATGCGGAGAGACGTTCGTTATTCTAGCACAAAGGGAAAGGGTTGCAGGTGAAACTTTTACTCTGGTTTCTCAGTCCGATTCCTAGTGCCGCTTTGAATTTCCTGCAGTTTTCACTGTAAAACCGAGTTGGAGATAGTACCTTATATATAGATGGAGTTTAGTTTGCAACTAAAAATTTACTTTGTGTTCCCAACAATCTAGGTGAGGGACAGATTTAACTAACACATTATGTCTCAAAACTGAGCATTTGGAGAGAAGTTCGTTCATCTAGAACAAAGTGAACGGATGCAGGAGAAACTTTTATTCTGGTTACTCAGTCTGTTTCCTAGTGCCGGTTTGAATTTCCTGCAGTTTTCACTGTAAAACAGATTTGGAGCTAGTACCTCCCCATATATAGGGTTTGAGTTTAGTTTGCACCTGAAAAGATACATTGTGTTCCCAAAAAGAAAGGTGAAGAACGGCTTACATATACACTTATATCTCTGAAGTGAGCATGTAGAGAGACTTTCTTTCATCTAGCACAAAGGGAACATTTTGGAGGAGAAAATTTTTGTCTGGTTTTTCAGTATGTTTCGTAGTGCCGGTTTGAAATTCCTGCATTTTTCGGTGTAAAATTGATTTGGAGCTGGTACCTACCCATATATATGGATGGTGTGTAGTTTGCATCTGAAAATAAACTATTTGTGCCCAACAAGCTAGGTGAAGTACGGCTTTCACACACACTTAACTCTCAGAACTGAGCTAGTGGAGAGAATTTCGTTCATCTATCAGAGAAGAACGGGTTGCAGGGATACTATTATTCTGGATTCTCATTCTGTTTCCTAGTGCCGGTTTGAAGTTCCTTCATTTTACATTGTAAAACCTATTTGGAGCTAGTACCTACCCTTATATTTGCATGGAATGTACTTTGAAACTGAATGAAAATTTGTGTTCATAACAAGATATATGAAGGACGGCATTCACACACACTTATCTCTCAGAAGAGAGCATGTGGAGAGACGTTCGTTCATCTAGCACAAAGGAACGGGTTTCAGGGAAATTTTTAGTCTGCTTTCTCAGTCTGTTTTCTAGTGCTGCTTTGAATTTCCTGCAGTTTTCACTGTAAAACCGAGTTGGACATAGTACCTTATTTATAGATGGGTTTTAGTTTGCAACTAAAATTTAACTTTGAGTTCCCAACAATCTAGGTGATGGACAGCTTTAACTAACACATTATGTCTCAGAACTGAGCATTTGGAGAGAAGTTCGTTCATCTAGAACATAGTGAACGGATGCAGAAAAAAATTTTATTCTGGTTACTAAGTATGTTTCCTAGTGCCGGTTTCTTGTTCCTGCAGTTTTCAGTGTAAAACAGAGTTGGAGCTAGTACCACCCCATCTATAAGGATGGAGTGTATTTTGCAACTGAATAGAAACTTTGTGTTCCCTACAAGCTTGGTGAAGTTAGGCTTTCACACACACTAATCTCTCAGAAATGAGCATGCGGAGAGACGTTCATTATTCTAGCACAAAGGGAAAGGGTTGCAGGTGAAACTTTTACTCTGGTTTCTCAGTCCGATTCCTAGTGCCGCTTTGAATTTCCTGCAGTTTTCACTGTAAAACCGAGTTGGAGATAGTACCTTATATATAGATGGAGTTTAGTTTGCAACTAAAAATTTACTTTGTGTTCCCAACAATCTAGGTGAGGGACAGCTTTAACTAACACATTATGTCTCAAAACTGAGCATTTGGAGAGAAGTTCGTTCATCTAGAACATAGTGAACGGATGCAGGAGAAACTTTTATTCTGGTTACTCAGTCTGTTTCGTAGTGCCGGTTTGAATTTCCTGCAGTTTTCACTGTAAAACAGATTTGGAGCTAGTACCTCCCCATATATATGGTTTGAGTTTAATTTGCACCTGGAAAGATACATTGTGTTCCCAAAAAGAAAGGTGAAGAACGGCTTACATATACACTTATATCTCTGAAATGAGCATGTAGAGAGACTTTCTTTCATCTAGCACAAAGGGAACATTTTGGAGGAGAAAATTTTTGTCTGGTTTTTCAGTATGTTTCGTAGTGCCGGTTTGAAATTCCTGCATTTTTCGGTGTAAAATTGATTTGGAGCTGGTACCTACCCATATATATGGATGGTGTGTAGTTTGCATCTGAAAATAAACTATTTGTGCCCAACAAGCTAGGTGAATTACGGCTTTCACACACACTTAACTCTCAGAACTGAGCTAGTGGAGAGAATTTCGTTCATCTATCAGAGAAGAACGGGTTGCAGGGATACTATTATTCTGGATTCTCATTCTGTTTCCTAGTGCCGGTTTGAAGTTCCTTCATTTTACATTGTAAAACCTAGTTGGAGCTAGTACCTACCCATATATTTGCATGGAATGTACTTTGAAACTGAATGAAAATTTGTGTTCATAACAAGATATATGAAGGACGGCATTCACACACACTTATCTCTCAGAAGAGAGCATGTGGAGAGACGTTCGTTCATCTAGCACAAAGGAACGGGTTTCAGGGAAATTTTTAGTCTGCTTTCTCAGTCTGTTTTCAAGTGCTGCTTTGAATTTCCTGCAGTTTTCACTGTAAAACCGAGTTGGACATAGTACCTTATTTATAGATGGGTTTTAGTTTGCAACTAAAATTTAACTTTGAGTTCCCAACAATCTAGGTGATGGACAGCTTTAACTAACACATTATGTCTCAGAACTGAGCATTTGGAGAGAAGTTCGTTCATCTAGAACATAGTGAACGGATGCAGAAAAAAATTTTATTCTGGTTACTAAGTATGTTTCCTAGTGCCGGATTCTTGTTCCTGCAGTTTTCAGTGTAAAACAGAGTTGGAGCTTGTACCACCCCATCTATAAGGATGGAGTGTATTTTGCAACTGAATAGAAACTTTGTGTTCCCTTCAAGCTTGGTGAAGTTAGGCTTTCACACACACTAATCTCTCAGAAATGAGCATGCGGAGAGACGTTCGTTATTCTAGCACAAAGGGAAATGGTTGCAGGTGAAACTTTTACTCTGGTTTCTCAGTCCGATTCCTAGTGCCGCTTTGAATTTCCTGCAGTTTTCACTGTAAAACCGAGTTGGAGATAGTACCTTATATATAGATGGAGTTTAGTTTGCAACTAAAAATTTACTTTGTGTTCCCAACAATCTAGGTGAGGGACAGCTTTAACTAACACATTATGTCTCAAAACTGAGCATTTGGAGAGAAGTTCGTTCATCTAGAACATAGTGAACGGATGCAGGAGAAACTTTTATTCTGGTTACTCAGTCTGTTTCCTAGTGCCGGTTTGAATTTCCTGCAGTTTTCACTGTAAAACAGATTTGGAGCTAGTACCTCCCCATATATAGGGTTTGAGTTTAGTTTGCACCTGAAAAGATACATTGTGTTCCCAAAAAGAAAGGTGAAGAACGGCTTACATATACACTTATATCTCTGAAGTGAGCATGTAGAGAGACTTTCTTTCATCTAGCACAAAGGGAACATTTTGGAGGAGAAAATTTTTGTCTGGTTTTTCAGTATGTTTCGTAGTGCCGGTTTGAAATTCCTGCATTTTTCGGTGTAAAATTGATTTGGAGCTGGTACCTACCCATATATATGGATGGTGTGTAGTTTGCATCTGAAAATAAACTATTTGTGCCCAACAAGCTAGGTGAAGTACGGCTTTCACACACACTTAACTCTCAGAACTGAGCTAGTGGAGAGAATTTCGTTCATCTATCAGAGAAGAACGGGTGGCAGGGATACTATTATTCTGGATTCTCATTCTTTTTCCTAGTGCCGGTTTGAAGTTCCTTCATTTTACATTGTAAAACCTAGTTAGAGCTAGTACCTACCCATATATTTGCATGGAATGTACTTTGAAACTGAATGAAAATTTGTGTTCATAACAAGATATATGAAGGACGGCATTCACACACACTTATCTCTCAGAAGAGAGCATGTGGAGAGACGTTCGTTCATCTAGCACAAAGGAACGGGTTTCAGGGAAATTTTTAGTCTGCTTTCTCAGTCTGTTTTCTAGTGCTGCTTTGAATTTCCTGCAGTTTTCACTGTAAAACCGAGTTGGACATAGTACCTTATTTATAGATGGGTTTTAGTTTGCAACTAAAATTTAACTTTGAGTTCCCAACAATCTAGGTGATGGACAACTTTAACTAACACATTATGTCTCAGAACTGAGCATTTGGAGAGAAGTTCGTTCATCTAGAACATAGTGAAATAATGCAGGGGAAACTTTTATTCTGGTTACTCAGTCTGTTTCCTAGTGCTGGTTTCAATTTCCTGCAGTTTTCACTGTAAAACCGAGTTGGATCTAGTACCTCCCCATATATATGAATTGAGTGTAGTTTGCAACTGAATAGAAGCTTTGTGTTTCCTACAAGCTTGGTGAAGGAAGGCTTTCACACACTCTTATCTCTCAGGCCTGAGCATTTGGAGATACGTTCGTTCAACTAACAAAAAGGGAGCGGGTTGCAGGAGCAAGTTTAAATGTGTTTTCTCAGTCTGTTTCTAAGTGCCGGTTTGAATTCCCTGCAGTTTTCACTGTAAAACAGATTTGGAGCTAGTACCACCACATATATAGGGTTTGAGTATAATTTGCAACTGAAGAGATACATTGTGTTCCCAAAAAGATAGGTGAAGTACTGCTTTCACACACAATTAACTCCCAGAATTGAGCTAGTGGAGAGATTTTCGTTCATCTTGCACAAAAATGAACGGGTTACAGGGAAACTTTTATTCTGGATTCTCAGTCTGTTTCCTAGTGCCAGTTTGAAGTTCCTTCATTTTACATTTAAAACCTAGTTGGAACTAGTACCTACGCATATATATGCATGGAATGTACTTTGCAACTGAATGAAACTTTTTGTTCATAACAAGATATATGAAGGACGGCATTCACACACACTTATCTCTCAGAACAGAGCATGTGGAGAGACGTTCGTTCATCTAGCACAAATTGAACGGGTTGCAGGACAAACTTTTTTTCTGGTTTCTAAGTATGTTTCATAGTGCCGGTTTGAAGTTCCTGCAGTTTTCAGTGTAAAATCGAGCTGGAGCTAGTACCTCCCCATATATATGGATGGATTGTAGATTGCAACTGAAAAGACACTTTGTGTTCCCAACAACGTAGGTGAAGGACGGCTTTCACACACACTTACCCCTCAGAACTGAGCTATTGGAGAGACTTTCGTTCATCTTTCACAAAAGGAAAAGGATAGAGGTGAAACTTTTAGTCTGGATTCTCAGTCTGTTTCCTAGTGCCATTTTCGAGTTCCTGCAGTTTTCACTGTAAAACCGAGTTGGAGCTTGTACTAACCGTATATATATGGATGGATTGTAGTTTGCAACAGAAAAAATCTTTGTGTTCCTAAGAAGCTAGTTGAAGGACAGCTTTCATACACACTTATCTCTCAGAAAAGAGCATGTGGAAAAACTTTCGTTCATCTAGCACAAAGGGAACGGGTTGCAGGGAAACTTTTAGTCTGGATTCCAGTCTGTTTCCTAGTGCTGGTTTGAATTTCCTGCAGTTTTCACTGTAAAACATATTTCTAGCTACTTCCTATACATATATACTGTTTGAGTTTAGTTTGCAACTGAAAAGATACATTGTGTTCCCAAAAAGATAGGTGAAGAACGGCTTACATATACACTTATATCTCGGAAATGAACATGTAGAGAGACGTTCATTCATCTAGCACAAAGGGAACAGTTTGGAGGAGAAAATTTTTGTCTGGTTTTTCAGTCTGTTTCGTAGTGCCGGTTTGAAATTCCTGCAGTTTTCGGTGTAAAATTGATTTGGAGCTGATACCTCCCCATATATATGGATGGAGTGTAGTTTGCATCTGAAAAGAATCTATTTGTGCCCAACAAGCTAGGTGAAGTACGGCTTTCACACACACTTAACTCTCAGAACTGAGCTAGTGGGGAGACTTTCGTTCATCTATCAGAAAAGAACGGGTTGCAGTGATACTATTATTCTGGATTCTCAGTCTGTTTCTTAGTGCCGGTTTTAAGTTCCTTCATTTTACATTGTAAAGCGTAGTTGGTGCTAGTACCCACCCATATATATGCATGGAATGTACTTTGAAACTGAATGAAACTTTGTGTTCATAACAAGATATATGAAGGACGGCATTTACACACACTTATCTCTCAGAAGAGAGCATGTGGAGAGACGTTCGTTCATCTATCATAAACGGAACGGGTGTCAGGGAAACTTTTAGTCTAGTTTCTCAGTCTTTTTCCTAGGTCCAGTTTGAAGTTCCTGCAGTTTACATTATAAAACCTAGTTGGAGCTAGTACCTACCCATATATATGCATGGAGTGTAGTTTGCAACTGAATCAAACTTTGTGTTCATAACAAAATATATGAAGGACGGCATTCACACACACTTATCCCTCAGAACTGAGCGTGTAGTGAGACTTTCGTTCATCTAGCACAACGGGGACGGGTTGAAGGAGAAAATTTTAGTCTGTTTTCGCAGTCTGTTTCATAGTGCCGGTTTGAAGTTCCTGCAGTTTTCACTGTAAAACCGAGTTGGAGCTAGTACTTCCCCATATATATGGATGGATTGTAGTTTGCAACTGAAAAGAAATTTTGTGTTTCCAGCAATCTAGGAGAAGAACGGCTTTTACAAGCACACTATCTCTCAGAACTGAGCATTTGGAGAGATGTTCGTTCATCTAGCACGTAGTGAACGGATTGCAGGTGAAACTTTTACTATGGTTTCTCAGTCTGTTTTCTAGTGCCAGTTTCATGTTCCTGCAGTTTTCACTGTAAAATAGAATTGGAGCTAGTACCTACCCATATATATATAGATGGAGTTTAGCTTGCAACTGAACAGAAACTTTGTGTTCCCTACAAGCTTGGTGAAGTTAGGCTTTCACACACACTTTTCTCTCAGAACTGAGCATGTGGACAGACGTTCGTTAATCTAGCACAAAGGGAAAGGGTTGCAGGTGAAACTATTACTCTGGTTTCTCAGTCCTTTTCCTATCGCCGCTTTGATTTTCTGCAGATTTCACAGTAAAACCGAGTTGGAGGTAGTACCTTATTTATAGATGGAGTTAGTTTGCAACTAAAAATTAACTTTGAGTTCCCAACAATCTAGGTGAAGGACAGCTTTAATAAATAAATTTTCTGTCAGAACTGAGCATTTGGAGAGAAGTTCGTTCATCAAGAACATAGTGAACGGATGCAGAAAAAACTTTTTCTCTGGTTACTAAGTATGTTTCCTAGTGCCGGTTTCTTGTTCCTGCAGTTTTCAGTGTTAAACCGAGTTGGAGTTAGTACCACCCCATCTATAAGAATGGAGTGTAGTTTGCAACTGAATAGAATCTTTGTGTTACCTACAAGCTTGGTGAAGTAAGGCTTTCACACACACTTATCTCTCAGTCCTGAGCATGTATAGAGACGTTCGTTCATCTAGCCAAACCGGAATGGGTTTCAGGAGAAACTTTAAGTGTGTTTTCTCAGTCTGTTTCTCAGTGCCGTGTTGAAGTTCCTGCAGTTTTCACAGTAAAACGGAGTTGGAGCTAGTACCTTCCCATATATATGGATTGAGTTTAGTTTGCAACTGAAAAGATACATTGGGTTCCCAAAAAGCTCTGTGAAGTACGGATTACATACACACTTATATATTTTATTTGAGCATGTGTAGAGACATTCGTTCATATAGCACAATGGGAACGTTTTTAAGGAGAAAATTTTAGTCTGGTTTTTCAGTCTGTTTCTTAGTGCCGGTTTGAAGTTCATGCAGTTTTCAGTGTTAAATCGATTTGGAGCTCGTGCCTCCCCATATATATTGATGAAGTGTAGTTTGCATCTGAAAAGAAATTATTTGTGCCCAACAAGCTAGGTGAAGTACGGCTTTCACACACACTTAACTCTCAGAACTGAGCATGTGGACAGACTTTCGTTCATCTAGCACAAAGGGAAAGGGTTGCAGGTGAAACTATTACTCTGGTTTCTCAGTCCGTTTCCTACTGCTGCTTTGAATTTCCTGCAGTTTTCCCTGTAAAACCGAGTTGGAAATAATACCTTATATATACATGGAATTTAGTTGGCAACTAAAAATTAACTTTGTTTTCCCAACAATCTAGGTGATGGACAGCTTTAACTAACACATTATGTCTCAGAACTGAGCATTTGGAGAGAAGTTCGTTCATCTAGAACATAGTGAACGGATGCAGGAGAAACTTTTATTCTGTTTACTCAGTCTGTTTCCTAGTGCCGGTTTCACGTTCCTGCAGTTTTCACTGTAAAACGGAGTTGGATCTACTACCTCCCAATATATATGAATTGAGTGCAGTTTGCAACGTAATAGAAGCTTTCTGTTACCTACAAGCTTGGTGAAGGGAGGCTTTCACACACACATATCTCTCAGGCCTGAGCATTTGGGGAGACGTTCGATCAACTAACAAAAAAGGAGCGGGTGGCAGGAGCAAGTTTAAGTGTGTTTTCTCAGTCTGTTTCTTAGTGCCGGTTTGAATTTCCTGCAGTTTTCACTGTAAAACAGATTTGGAGCTAGTACCTCCCCATATATAGGGTTTGAGTTTAGTTTGCAACTGAAAAGATACACTGTGTTCCCAAAAAGAATGTGAAAAACGGCTTACATACACACTTATATCTCTGAAATGAGCATGTAGAGAGACTTTCTTTCATCTAGCACAAAGGGAACAGTTTGGAGGAGAAAATTTTTGTCTGGTTTTTCAGTCTGTTTCAAAGTGCCGGTTTGAAATTCCTATATTTTTCGGTGTAAAATTGATTTGGAGCTAGTACCTCACTATATATATGGATGGAGTGTTGTTTGCATCTGAAAAGGAACTATTTGCGCCCAACAAGCTAGGGGAAGTACGGCTTTTACACACACTTAACTCTCAGACCTGAGCTAGTGGAGAGACTTTCGTTCATCTATCAGAAAAGAACGGGTTGCAGGGATACTATTATTCTGGATTCTCAGTCTGTTTCCTAGTGCCGGTTTGAAGTTCCTTCATTTTACATTGTAAAACCTAGTTGGAGCTAGTACCTACCCATATATATGCATGGAATGTACTTTGCAACTGAATGAAACTTTGTGTTCATAACATGATATATGAAGGACGGCTTTAACACACACTTATCTCTCAGAACTGAGCATCTGGTGAGACGTTCTTTCATCTAGCACAAAGGTAACGGGTTGCAGTGGAAACTTTTAGTCTGGTCTCTCAGTCTGTTTTCTAGTGCCGCTTTGAATTTCCTGCAGTTTTCACTGTAAAAACGATTTGGAAGTAGTACCTTATTTATAGATGGAGTTTGTTGCAACTAAAAATTAACTTTGAGTTCCCAACATTCTTGGTGAGGGACAGCCTTATCTAACGCATTATGTCTCAGAACTGAGCATTTGGAGAGAAGTTCGTTCATTTAGAACATAGTGAACGGATGCAGGGGAAATTTTATTCTTGTTACTCAGTCTGTTTCCTAGTGCCGGTTTGAATTTCCTGCAGTTTTCACTGTAAAACAGATTTGGAACTAGTACATCCCCATATATAGGGTTTGAGTTTAGTTTGCAATTGAAAAGATACATTGTGTTCCCAAAGAGATAGGTGAAGAACGGCTTACATATACACTTATATCTCTGAAATGAGCATGTAGAGAGACGTTCTTTCATCTAGCTCAAAGGGAACAGTTTGGAGGAGAAAATTTTTTTCTGGTTTCTCAGTCTGTTTCCTAGTGCCGGTTTAAAATTCCTGAAGTTTTTGGTGTAAAATTGATTTGGAACTGGTACCTCCCCATATATAAGATGGAGTGTAGTTTGCATCTGAAATGAAACTATTTGTGCCCAACAACCTAGTTGAAATACGGCTTTCACACACACTTAACTCTCAGAATTGAGGTAGTGGAGACACTTTCCTTCATCTATCAGAAAAGAACGGGTCGCAGGTATACTATTATCCTGGATTCTCAGTCTGTTTCCTAGTGCCAGTTTGAAATTCCTTCATTTTACCTTGTTAAACCTAGTTGGCGCTAGTACCTACCCATATATATGCATGGACTGTACTTTGAAACTGAATGAAATTTATGTTCATAACTAGATATATGAAGGACGTCATTCACACACACTTATCTCTCAGAAGGGAGCATGTGGAAAGACGTTCGTTCATCTAGCACAAACGGAACGGGTTTCAGGGTAACTTTTAGTCTGGTTTCTCAGTCTGTTTCTTAGGTCCGGTTTGAAGTTCCTGCAGTTTACATTATAAAACCTAGTTGGAGCTAGTACCTACCCATATTTATGCATGGAGTGTAGTTTGCAACTGAATCAAACTTTGTGTTCATAAAAAGGTATATGAAGTATGGCATTCACACACACTTATCTCTCAGAACTGAGCATGTAGTGAGATGTTCGTTCATCTAGCACGTAGTGAATGGGTTGCAGGTGAATCTTTTACTATGGTTTCTCAGTCTGATTCATAGTGCCGGTTTGAAGTTCCTGCAGTTTTCACTGTAAAACCGAGATGGAGTTAGTATCTCCCCATATATATGGATGGATATTAGTTTGCAACTGAAAAGAAACTTTGTGTTCCCAACAATCTAGGTGAAGAACGACTTTCACAAGCACACTATCTCTCAGAACTGAGCATTTGGAGAAAAGTTCGTTCATCTAGCACGTAGTGAACGGGTTGCAGGTGAATCTTTTACTATGGATTCTCAGTCTGTTTCCTAGTGCCGGTTTCATGTTCCTGCAGTTTTCACTGTAAAACCGAGTTGGAGATAGTACCTTATATATAGATGGAGCTTAGTTGGCAACTAAAAATTAACTTTGTGTTCCGAAAAATGTAGGTGAGGGACAGCTTTATCTAACACATTATGTCTCAGAACTGAGCATTTGGAGAGAAGTTCGTTCATCTAGAACATAGTGGACGGATGCCGGGGAAACTTTTATTCTGGTTACTCAGTCTGTTTCCTAGTGCCGGTTTGAATTTCCTGCAGTTTTCACTGTAAAACATAGTTAGAGCTAGTACGTCCCCATATATATGGATTGAGTTTAGTTGGCAACTGAAAAGATACATTGTGTTCCCAAAAAGCTTGGTGAAGTACGGCTTACATATACACATATATCTCTGAAATGAGCATGTAGAGAGACTTTCTTTCATCTAGCACAAAGGGAACAGTTTGGAGGAGAAAATTTTTGTCTGGTTTTTCAGTCGGTTTCCTAGTGCCGGTTTAAAATTCTTGCAGTATTTGGTGTAAAATTGATTTGGAACTGGTACCTCCCCATATATAAGGATGGAGTGTATTTTGCATCTGAAATGAAACTATTTGTGCCCAACAAGCTAGGTGAATTATGGCTTTCACACACACATAACTCTCAGAATTGAGCTAGTGGAGACACTTTCCTTCATCTATCAGAAAAGAACGGGTCGCAGGTATACTATTATCCTGGATTCTCAGTCTGTTTCCTAGTGCCGGTTTGAAGTTCCTTCATTTTACCTTGTAAAACCTAGTTGGAGCTACTACCTACACATATATATGCATGGAATGTACTTTGAAACTGAATGAAACTTTGTGTTCATAACTAGATATATGAAGGACTTCATTCACACACACTTATCTCTCAGAAGGGAGCATGTGGAGAGACGTTCGTTCATCTAGCACAAAAGGAACGGGTTTCAGGGAAACTTTTAGTCTGGTTTTTCAGTCTGTTTCTTAGGTCCGGTTTTAAGTTCGTGCAGTTTACATTATAAAACCTAGTTGGAGCTAGTACCTACCCATATTTATGCATGGAGTGTAGTTTGCATCTGAATCAAACTGTGTGTTCATAACAAGATATATGAAGGACGGCATTCACACACACTTAACTCTCAGAACTGAGCATGTAGTGAGATGTTCGTTCATCTAGCACGTAGTGAACCGGTTGCAGGTGAATCTTTTACTATGGTTTCTCAGTCAGATTCGTAGTGCCGGTTTGAAGTTCCTGCAGTTTTCACTGTAAAACCGAGTTGGAGCTAATACATCCCCATATATATGGATGCATTGTAGTTTGCAACTGAAAAGAAATTTGGGTTCCCAACAATCTAGGTGAAGTACGGCTTTCACAAGCACACTATCTCTCAGAACTGAGCATTTGGAGAGAAGTTCATTCATCTAGCACGTAGTGAACGGGTTGCAGGTGAATCTTTTACTATGGTTTCTCAGTCTGTTTCCTAGTGCCAGTTCCATGTTCCTGCAGTTTTCACTGTAAAACAGAGTTGGAGCTAGTACCTACCCATATATATATAGATGGAGTTTAGTTTGCAACTGAATAGAAACTTTGTGTTCCCTACAAGCTTGGTGAAGGAAGGCTTTCACACACACATATCTCTCAGGCCTTAGCATGTGTAGAGACGTTCGTTCATCTAGCCAAAAGGGAATGGGTTGCAGGAGAAACTTTAAGTGTGTTTTCTCAGTCTGTTTCTTAGTGCCGGTTTGAAGTTCCTGCAGTTTTCACTGTAAAACGGAGTTGGAGCTAGTACGTCCCCATATATATGGATTGAGTTTAGTTTGCAACTGAAAAGATATATTGTGTTCCCAAAAAGCTGGGTGAAGTACGGCTTACATACACACTTATATCTTTGAAATGAGCATGTGGAGAGACGTTCGTTCATCTAGCAAAAAGGGAAAGGGTTGCAGGTGAAACTATTACTCTGGTTTCTCAGTCCGTTTCTTACTGCCGCTTTGAATTTCCTGCAGTTTTCACTGTAAAACCGAGTTGGACATAGTCCCTTATATATAGATGGAGTTTAGTTGGCAACTAAAAATTACCATTGTGTTCCCAACAATCTAGGTGAGGGACAGCTTTAACTAAAATATTATGTCTCAGAACTGAGCATTTGGAGAGAAGTTCGTTCATCTAGAACATAGTGAACGGATGCAGGAGAAACTTTTATTCTGGATTCTCAGTCTGTTTCCTAGTGCCGATTTGAAGTTCCTTCATTTTATATTGTAAAACCAAGTTGGAGCTAGTACCTCCCATATATATGGATGGATTGTAGATTGCAACTGAAAAGACACTTTGTGTTCCAAACAACGTAGGTGAATGACGGCTTTCACACACACTTACCCTTCAGAACTGAGATTTGGAGAGACTTTCGTTCAGCTTGCACAAAAGGAAATGGAAACAGGTGAAATTTTTGGTCTGGATTCTCAGTCTGTTTCCTAGTGCCGTTTTCTAGTTCCTGCAGTTTTCACTGTAAAACCGAGTTGGAGCTTTTACTAACCGTAATTATATGAATGGAGTGTAGTTTGCAACAGAAAAGAAACTTTGTGTTCCCAAGAAGCTAGGTGAAGGACAGCTTTCATACACACTTATCTCTCAGAAAAGAGCATGTGGAGAGACGTTCGTTCATCTAGCACAAAGGGAACGGGTTGCAGGGAAACTTTTAGTCTGGATTCCAGTCTGTTTCCTAGTGCTGGTTTGAAGTTCCTGCAGTTTATATTGTAAATCTAGTTGGAGCTACTACCTACCCATATATATGCATGGAGTCTAGTTTGCAACTGAATCAAACTTTGTGTTCATAACAAGATATATGAAGGACGGCTTTAACACACAATTATCTCTCAGAACTGAGCATGTGGTGAGACGTTCGTTCATCTAGCACAAAGGGAACGGGTTGAAGGAGAATCTTTTAGTCTGGTTTCTCAGTCTGTTTTCTAGTGCCGCTTTGAATTCCCTGCAGTTTTCACTGTAATTCCAAGTTGGAGATAGTACCTTATTTATAGATGGGGTTTAGTTTTCAACTAAAAATTAACTTTTAGTTCCCTAAAATCTAGGTAAGGGACAGCTTTAACAAACAAATTATCTCTCAGAACTGAGCATTTGGAGAGAAGTTCGTTCATCTAGAACATAGTGAACGGATGCAGAATAAACTTTTATTCTGGTTATTAAGTATGTTTCCTAAAGCCGGTTTCTTGTTCCTGCAGTTTTCAGTGTAAAACCGAATTGGAGTTAGTACCACCCCATCTATAAGGATGGAGTGTAGTTTGCAACTGAATAGAAACTTTGTGTTACCTACAAGCTTGGTGAAGGAAGGCTTTCTCAAACACTTATCTCTCAGGCCTTAGCATGTGTAGAGACGTTCGTTCATCTAGCCAAAAGGGAATGGGTTGCAGGGGTAACTTTAAGTGTGTTTTCTCAGTCTGTTTCTTAGTGCCGGTGTGAAGTTCCTGCAGTTTTCACTGTAAAACATAGTTAGAGCTAGTACGTCCCCATATATATGGATTGAGTTTAGTTGGCAACTGAAAAGATACATTGTGTTAACAAAAAGCTTGGTGAAGTACGGCTTACATACACACTTATATCTTTGAAATGAGCATGTGGAGAGACGTTCGTTCATATAGCACAAAGGGAAGGGTTTTATGGAGAAAATTTTAGTCTGGTTTTTCAGTCTGTTTCTTAGTGCCCGTTTAAAGTTCCTGCAGTTTTCAGTGTAAAATCGATTTGGAGCTAGTACCTACCAATATATATGCATGGAGTGTAGTTTGCAACTGAATCAAATTTTGTATTCATAACAAGATATATGAAGGACGGCATTCACACACACACTTCTCTCAGAACTGAGCATGTAGTGAGACGTTCGTTCATCTAGTACAACGGGAACAGTTTGAAGGAGAAACTTTTATTCTGTTTTCTCAGTCTGTTTCATAGTGCCGGTTTGAAGTTCCTGCAGTTTTCACTGTAAAACAGAGTTGGAGCTAGGAACTCCCCATATATATGGATGGATTGAAGTTTGCAACTGAAAAGAATCTTTGTGTTCCCAAAAATCTAGGTGAAGTATGGCTTTCACAAGCACAATATCTCTCAGAACTGAGCATTTGAAGAGAAGTTCGTTCATCTAGCACGTAGTGAACGGGTTGCAGGTGAATCTGTTACTATGGTTTCTCAGTCTGTTTCCTAGTGCTAGTTTTATGTTCCTGCAGTTTTCACTGTAAAACAGAGTTGGAGCTAGTATCTACACATATATATATAGATGGAGTTTAGTTTGCACTTGAATAGGAACATTGTGTTCCCTACAAGCTTGATGAAGTTAGGCTTTCACACACACTTAACTCTCAGAACTGAGCATGTGGACAGACGTTCGTTCATCTAGCACAAAGGAAAGGGTTGCAGGTGAAACTTTTACTCTGGTTTCTCAGTCCGTTTCTTACTGCTGCTTTGAATTTCCTGCAGTTTTCACTGTAAAACCGAGTTGGAGATAGTACCTTATATATAGATGGAGTTTAGTTGGCAACTAAATACTAACTTTGTGTTCCCAACAATCTAGGTGAGGGACAGCTTTAACAAACCAATTATCTCTCAGAACTGAGCATTTGGAGAGAAGTTCGTTCATCTAGAACATAGTGAACGGATGCAGAAGAAACTTTTACTCTGGTTACTAAGGTTGTTTCCTAGTGCCAGTTTCTTGTTCCTGAAGTTTTCAGTGTATAACAGAGTTGGAGTTAGTACCACCCCATCTATAAGGATGGAGTGTAGTTTGCAACTGAATAGAAACTTTGTGTTACCTACAAGCTTGGTGAAGGAAGGCTTTCACACACACATATCTCTCAGGCCTTAGCATTTGTAGAGACGTTCGTTCATCTAGCCAAAAGGGAATGGGTTGCAGGAGAAACTTTAAGTGTGTTTTCTCAGTCTGTTTCTTAGTGCCGGTTTGAAGTTCCTGCAGTTTTCACTGTAAAACGGAGTTGGAGCTAGTACGTCCCCATATATATGGATTGAGTTTAGTTTGCAACTGAAAAGATATATTGTGTTCCCAAAAAGCTGGGTGAAGTACGGCTTACATACACACTTATATCTTTGAAATGAGCATGTGGAGAGACGTTCGTTCATCTAGCACAAAGGAAAGGGTTGCAGGTGAAACTATTACTCTGGTTTCTCAGTCCGTTTCTTACTGCCGCTTTGAATTTCCTGCAGTTTTCACTGTAAAACCTAGTTGGACATAGTCCCTTATATATAGATGGAGTTTAGTTGGCAACTAAAAATTACCATTGTGTTCCCAACAATCTAGGTGAGGGACAGCTTTAACTAACATATTATGTCTCAGAACTGAGCATTTGGAGAGAAGTTCGTTCATCTAGAACATAGTGAACGGATGCAGGAGAAACTTTTATTCTGGATTCTCAGTCTGTTTCCTAGTGCCGATTTGAAGTTCCTTCATTTTATATTGTAAAACCAAGTTGGAGCTAGTACCTCCCATATATATGGATGGATTGAAGATTGCAACTGAAAAGACACTTTGTGTTCCAAACAACGTAGGTGAATGACGGCTTTCACACACACTTACCCTTCAGAACTGAGATTTGGAGAGACTTTCGTTCAGCTTCAACAAATGGAAAGGGATACAGGTGAAACTTTTGGTCTGGATTCTCAGTCTGTTTCCTAGTGCCGTTTTCTAGTTCCTGCAGTTTTCACTGTAAAACCGAGTTGGAGCTTTTACTAACCGTAATTATATGAATGGAGTGTAGTTTGCAACAGAAAAGAAACTTTGTGTTCCCAAGAAGCTAGGTGAAGGACAGCTTTCATACACACTTATCTCTCAGAAAAGAGCATGTGGAGAGACGTTCGTTCATCTAGCACAAAGGGAACGGGTTGAAGGAGAATCTTTTAGTCTGGTTTCTCAGTCTGTTTTCTAGTGCCACTTTGAATTTCCTGCATTTTTCACTGTAATTCCAAGTTGGAGATAGTACCTTATTTATAGATGGGGTTTAGTTTTCAACTAAAAATTAACTTTGAGTTCCCTAAAATCTAGGTAAGGGACAGCTTTAACAAACAAATTATCTCTCAGAACTGAGCATTTGGAGAGAAGTTCGTTCATCTAGAACATAGTGAACGGATGCCGAAGAAACTTTTACTCTGGTTATTAGTATGTTTCCTAGAGCCGGTTCCTTGTTCCTGCAGTTTTCAGTGTAAAACCGAATTGGAGTTAGTACCACCCCATCTATAAGGATGGAGTGTAGTTAGCAACTGAATAGAATCTTTGTGTTACCTACAAGCTTGGTGAAGGAAGGCTTTCTCAAACACTTATCTCTCAGGCCTTAGCATGTGTAGAGACGTTCGTTCATCTAGCCAAATAGAATGGGTGGCAGGGGAAACTTTAAGTGTGTTTTCTCAGTCTGTTTCTTAGTGCCGGTTTGAAGTTCCTGCAGTTTTCACTGTAAAACATAGTTAGAGCTAGTACGTCCCCATATATATGGATTGAGTTTAGTTGGCAACTGAAAAGATACATTGTGTTAACAAAAAGCTTGGTGAAGTACGGCTTACATACACACTTATATCTTTGAAATGAGCATGTGGAGAGACGTTCGTTCATATAGCACAAAGGGAAGGGTTTTATGGAGAAAATTTTAGTCTGGTTTTTCAGTCTGTTTCTTAGTGCCCGTTTAAAGTCCCTGCAGTTTTCAGTGTAAAAGCGATTTGGAGCTAGTACCTACCCATATATATGCATGGAGTGTAGTTTGCAACTGAATCAAATTTTGTGTTCATAACAAGATATATGAAGGATGGCATTCACACACACACTTCTCTCAGAACTGAGCATGTAGTGAGACATTCGTTCATCTAGTACAACGGGAACGGGTTGAAGGAGAAACTTTTATTCTGTTTTCTCAGTCTGTTTCATAGTGCCGGTTTGAAGTTCCTGCAGTTTTCACTGTAAAACAGAGTTGGAGCTAGTACTTCCCATATATATGGATGGATTGTAGTTTGCAACTGAAAAGAAACTTTGTGTTCCCAACAATCTAGGTGAAGTATGGCTTTCACAAGCACAATATCTCTCAGAACTGAGCATTTGAAGAGAAGTTCGTTCATCTAGCACGTAGTGAACGGGTTGCAGGTGAATCTTTTACTATGGTTTCTCAGTCTGTTTCCTAGTGCCAGTTTTATGTTCCTGCAGTTTTCACTGTAAAACAGAGTTGGAGCTAGTACCTACACATATATATATAGATGGAGTTTAGTTTGCAACTGAATAGGAACTTTGTGTTCCCTAAAAGCTTGGTGAAGTTAGGCTTTCACACACACTTATCTCTCAGAACTGAGAATGTGGACAGACGTTCGTTCATCTAGCACAAAAGGAAAGGGTTGCAGGTGAAACTTTTACTCTGGTTTCTCAGTCCGTTTCCTACTGCCGCTTTGAATTTCCTGCAGTTTTCACTGTAAAACCGAGTTGAAGTTAGTACCTTTTTATAGATGCGGTTTAGTTTGCAACTAAAAATTAATTTTGAGTTCCCAACAATCTAGGTGAGGGACAGCTTTAACAAACAAATTATATCTCAGAACTGAGCATTTGGAGAGAAGTTCGTTCATTTAGAACATAGTGAACGGATGCAGAAAAAACTTATACTCTGGTTACTAAGTATGATTCCTAGTGGCGGTTTCTTGTTCCTGCAGTTTTCAATGTAAAACCGAGTTGGAGTTAGTACCACCCCATCTATTAGAATGGAGTGTAGTTTGCAACTGAATAGAAACTTTGTGTTACCTACAAGCTTGGTGAAGGAAGGCTTTCACACACATTTATCTCTCAGGCCTGAGCATGTGTAGACACGTTCGGTCATCTAGCCAAATGGAATGGGTTGCAGGAGAAACTTTAAGTGTGTTTTCTCAGTCTGTTTCTTAGTGCCGGTTAGAAGTTCCTGCAGTTTTCAGTGTAAAATCGATCTGGAGCTAGTACCTCCCCATATATATGGATTGAGTGCAGTTTGCATCTGAAAAGAATCTATTTGTGCCCAACAATCTAGGTGAAGTACGGCTTTCACACACACTTACCCCTCAGAACTGAGCTATTGGAGAGACTTTCATTCATTTTGCACAAAAAGTAAGGGATATATGTGAAACTTTTATCTGGATTCCAGTCAGTTTCCTAGTGCCGTTTTCTAGTTACTGCAGTTTTCACTGTAAAACCGGTTTGGAGCTTGTTCTAACCGTATATATATGGATGGAGTGCAGTTTGCAACTGAAAAGAACTTTGAATTCCCAAGAAGCTAGGTGAAACACAGGTTTCATTCACACTTATCTCTCAGAGCAGAGCATGTGGAGAGACGTTTGTTCATCTAGCACAAAGGGAATGGGTTGCAGGGAAACTTTTTTTCTGGATTCCAGTCTGTTTCCTAGTGCTGGTTTGAAGTTCCTGCAGTTTATATTGTAAATAGAGTTGGAGCTATTACCTACCCATATATATGCATGGAGTGTAGTTTGCAACTGAAAAGACACTTTGTGTTCCAAACAAGGTAGGTGAAGGATGGCTATCACAAACAATTACCTCTCAGAACTGAGCTAGTTGAGAGACATTCTTTCATCTAGTACAAAAGGAACGGGATGCAGAAGAAACTTTTAGTATGGTTTCTCAGTCTGTTTCCTAGTGCCGCTTTGATTTCCTGCAATTTTCACTGTCAAACGGAGTTGGAATAAGTACCAGCATATATATATGTATTGAGTTTAGTTTGCAACTGAAAAGATACATTGTGTTCCCAAAAAACTAGGTGAAGAATGGCTTACATACACACTTATATATTTGAAATGAGCTTGTGGAGAGACATTCGTTCATATAGCACAAAGGGAACGGTTATAAGGAGAAAATTTTAGTCTGGTTTTTCAGTCTATTTCTTAGTTCTGGTTTGAAGTTCCTTCAGTTTACATTGTAAAACCTAGTTGGAGCTAGTACCTATACATGTATATGCATGGAATGTACTTTGAAACTAAATGAAACTTTGTTTTCATAACAAGATATATGAAGGACGGCATTCACACAAATTATCTCTCAGAACAGAGCATGTGGAGATACGTTCGTTTATCTTGCACAAACGGAACGGGTTTCAGGGAAACTTTTATTCTGGTTTCTCAGTCTGTATCCTAGTGCCGGTTTGACGTTCCTGCAGTTTACATTTTAAAACGTAGTTGGAGATAGTACCTACCCATATATATGCATGGACTGTAGCTTGCAACTGAATGAAACTTTGTGTTCATAGCAAGATATATGAAGGACGGCATTCACACACACTTATCCCTCAAAACTGAGCATGTGGTGAGACTTTCGTTCATCTAGCACAACGGGAAAGGGTTGCAGTAGAAACTTTTATTCTGGTTTCTCAGTCAGTTTCCTAGTGCCGGTTTCATGTTCCTGCAGTTTTCACTGTAAAACCGAGTTGGAGATAGTACCTTATATATACATGGAGTTTAGTGTGCAAATAAAATTTAACTTTGTGTTCCCAACCATCTAGGTGAGAGACAGTTTTAACTAACACATTATGTCTCAGAACTGAGCATTTGGAGAGAAGTTCGTTCATCTAGAACATAGTGAACGGATGCAGGAGAAACTTTTATTTTGGTTACTCAGTCTGTTTCCTAGTGCCGGTTTCAATTTCCTGCAGTTTTCACTGTAAAACCGATTTGGAGCTTGTACTTCCCGTATATATACGGATGGAGTGTAGTTTGCAACTGAAAAGAAACTTTGTGTTTCCAAGAAGCTAGGTGAAGGACGGCTTTCATACACACTTATCTCTCAGAACAGAGCATGTGGAGAGACGTTCGTTCATCTAGCACAAACAGCACGGGTTTCAGGGAAACATTTATTCTGCTTTCTCAGTCTGTTTCCTAGTGCCGGTTTTAAGTTCCTGCAGTTTACATTGTAAAACCTAGTTGGAGCTATTACCTACCCATATATATGCATGGACTGTAGTTTGCAACTGAATGAAACTTTGTGTTCATAACAAGATATATGGAGGACGGCATTCACACACACTTATCCCTCAAAACTGAGCATGTGGTGAGACGTTCTTTCATATAGCACAACGGGAACGTGTTGCATTAGAAACTTTTATTCTGGTTTCGCAGTCTGTTTCATAGTGCCGGTTTGAATTTCCTGCAGTTTTCACTGTGAAATCGAGTTGGAGATAGTACCTTATATATACATGGAGTTTAGTGTGCAAATAAAATTTAACTTTGTGTTCCCAACCATCTAGGTGAGAGACAGTTTTAACTAACACATTATGTCTCAGAACTGAGCATTTGGAGAGAAGTTCGTTCATCTAGAACATAGTGAACGGATGCAGGAGAAACTTTTATTTTGGTTACTCAGTCTGTTTCCTAGTGCCGGTTTCAATTTCCTGCAGTTTTCACTGTAAAACCGATTTGGAGCTTGTACTTCCCGTATATATACGGATGGAGTGTAGTTTGCAACTGAAAAGAAACTTTGTGTTTCCAAGGAGCTAGGTGAAGGACGGCTTTCATACACACTTATCTCTCAGAACAGAGCATGTGGAGAGACGTTCGTTCATCTAGCACAAACAGCACGGGTTTCAGGGAAACATTTATTCTGCTTTCTCAGTCTGTTTCCTAGTGCCGGTTTTAAGTTCCTGCAGTTTACATTGTAAAACCTAGTTGGAGCTATTACCTACCCATATATATGCATGGACTGTAGTTTGCAACTGAATGAAACTTTGTGTTCATAACAAGATATATGAAGGACGGCATTCACACACACTTATCCCTCAAAACTGAGCATGTGGTGAGACTTTCGTTCATCTAGCACAACGGGAAAGGGTTGCAGTAGAAACTTTTATTCTGGTTTCTCAGTCAGTTTCCTAGTGCCGGTTTCATGTTCCTGCAGTTTTCACTGTAAAACCGAGTTGGAGATAGTACCTTATATATACATGGAATTTAGTGTGCAAATAAAATTTAACTTTGTGTTCCCAACCATCTAGGTGAGAGACAGTTTTAACTAACACATTATGTCTCAGAACTGAGCATTTGGAGAGAAGTTCGTTCATCTAGAACATAGTGAACGGATGCAGGAGAAACTTTTATTTTGGTTACTCAGTCTGTTTCCTAGTGCCGGTTTCAATTTCCTGCAGTTTTCACTGTAAAACCGATTTGGAGCTTGTACTTCCCGTATATATACGGATGGAGTGTAGTTTGCAACTGAAAAGAAACTTTGTGTTTCCAAGAAGCTAGGTGAAGGACGGCTTTCATACACACTTATCTCTCAGAACAGAGCATGTGGAGAGACGTTCGTTCATCTAGCACAAACAGCACGGGTTTCAGGGAAACATTTATTCTGCTTTCTCAGTCTGTTTCCTAGTGCCGGTTTTAAGTTCCTGCAGTTTACATTGTAAAACCTAGTTGGAGCTATTACCTACCCATATATATGCATGGACTGTAGTTTGCAACTGAATGAAACTTTGTGTTCATAGCAAGATATATGGAGGACGGCATTCACACACACTTATCCCTCAAAACTGAGCATGTGGTGAGACGTTCTTTCATATAGCACAACGGGAACGTGTTGCATTAGAAACTTTTATTCTGGTTTCGCAGTCTGTTTCATAGTGCCGGTTTGAATTTCCTGCAGTTTTCACTGTGAAATCGAGTTGGAGCTAGTACTTCCCCATTTATATGGATGGATTGTAGTTTGCAACTGAAAAGAAGCCTAGTGTTCCTAACAATCTAGGTGAAGGACGGCTTTCACTAGCACATTATCTCTCAGAAATGAGCATTTGGTGAGAATTCCGTTCATCTAGCACGTAGTGAACGGGTAGCAGGAGAATCTTTTACTATGGTTTCTCAGTCTGTTTCCTAGTGCCGGTTTCATGTTCTTGCAGTTCTCACTGTTAAACAGAGTTGGAGCTAGTACCTACCCATATATATAGATGGAGTTTAGTTTGCAACTGAATAGAAACTTTGTGTTCCCTACAAGCTTGGTGAAGTTAGGCTTTCACACACCCTTATATCTCAGAACTGAGCATGTGGACAGACGTTCGTTCTTCAAGCACAAAGGGAAAGGTTTGCAGGTGAATCTTTTACTCTGGTTTCTCAGTCCATTTCCTAGTGCTGCTTTGAATTTCCTGCAGTTTTCACAGTAAAACTGAGTTGGAGATTGTACCTTATATATAGATGGAATTTAGTTTGCAACTAAAAATTAACTTTTTGTTCCCAAAAATCTAGGTGAGGGACAGCATTAACTAACATATTATGTCTCAGAACTGAGCATTTGGAGAGAAATTCATTCATCTAGATCATAGTGAACGGATGTAGGAGAAAGTTTTACTCTGGTTTCTCAGTCTGTTTCCTAGTGCCGGATTCAAGTTCCTGCAGTTTTCACTGTAAAACCGAGTTGGAGCTAGTACCTCCCTATATATATGGATGGAGTGTTGTTTGCAACTGAAAAGACTCTTTGTGTTCCCAACTATTTAAGTAAAGGACGGCTTTCACACAAACATCTCTCAAAAATGAGCATGTGGAGAGATATTCATTCAACTAGCATTAAGCGAACGAGTTGCAGGAGAAACTTTTAATCTGGTTTCTCAGCATTTTTCATAGTGCCGGTTTGAAATTCCTGCAGTTTTCACTGTAAAACCGAGTTGGAACTAGTACATACCCATATAAATGGATGGAGTGTAGTTTGCAACTTAAAAGACACTTTGTGTTCCCAGGAATCTAGGTGAAGGGCAGCTTTCACACACACGTATTTCTCAGAACTGAGCATGTGGTGAGACGTTCGTTCATCTAGAAAAAAGGGAATGGGTTGCAGGAGAAAGTTTGAATCTGGTTTCTCAGTCTTTTTCCTAGTGCCAATAAGAAGTTCTTGCAATTTTCAAAGTAAAAGCGATTTGGAGCTAGTATATCCCCATATAAATGAATGGAGTGTAGTTTGCAACTGAAAAGACACTTAGTGTTCCCAAGAATCTAGGTGAAGGTCTGCTTTCACACACACTTATCTCTCAGAAATCAGCATTTGGAGAGAATTTCGTTCATCAAGCACATAGTGAACGGGTTGTAGCAGAATCTTTTACACTTGTTTCTCATTCTGTTTCTTAGTGCTGGTTTGAAGTTCCTGCAATTTTCACTGTAAAATCGATTTGTAGCTTGTACCTCCCCATATATATGTATGGAGTGTAGTTTGCAAAAGAAAAGAAATTTTGTGTGCCCAACTAGCTATGTGAAGGACGGCTTTCACACACAATTATCTCTCAGAACTGAGCTAGTGGAGCGAATATCATTCATCTAGCACAAAAGTAATGGGTTACAGGAGAAATAATTTTTCTGGTTTCTCAGTCTGTTTCCTAGTGCTGGTTTGAAGTTCCTGCAGTTTTCACTGTAAAACAAAGTTGGAGCTATTACCTCCCTATATATATGGATGGAGTGTAGATTGCAAAACAAAAGACAATTTTTGTTCCTAAGAAGCTAGGTAGAGGACAGCTTTCATACACACTTATATCTCTGAATGAGCTTGTAGAGAGACGTTCATTCATCTAGCACAAAGGGAACGGGTTGCAGGAGAAAATTATAGTCTGGTTTCCCAGTCTGTTTCCTAGCGCCGGTTTGATATTCCTGCAATTTTCACTGTAAAAGCGATTTGGAGCTAGTACTTCCCCATATATATGGATGGAGTGTAGCTTACAACTGGAAAAAAACTTTGTGTTCATAACAAGGTATATGAAGGACGGCTTTCACACACACTTATCTCTCAGAAATGAGCATGTGGAGATATGTTCGTTCAACTAGCACAATTGGACCGGGTTGCAGGAGAAACTTTTATTCTGGTTTCTCAGTCCGTTTCCTAGTACCTGTTAGAAGTTCCTGCAGTTTTCACTGTAAAACCGAGTTGGAGCTTGTACATCCCATATATATGGATGGAATGTAGTTTGCAACTGAAAAGGAACTTTGTGTTCCCAACAAGCTAGGTGAAGGTCGGCTTTCATACACACATATATCTCTGAAATGAGCATGAGGAGGGACGTTCATTTATCTAGCACAATGGGAACGGTTTTCAGGAGAAACTTTTAGTCTGTTTTCTCAGTCTGTATCCTAGTGCCAGTTTGAAGTTCCTGCAATTTTCAATGTAAAAGCGATTTGAATCTACTACATCCCCATATATATGGATGGGGTGAAGTTTGCAACTGAAAAGACACTTTGTGTTCCCAAGAATCTAGGTGAAACACGGCTTTCACACACAATTATCGCTCAGAACTGAGCATGTGGAGAGACGTTCGTTCATCTAGCACAAAGGGAACAGGTTGCAAGAGAAACGTTTAGTCTGAATTCTCAGTCTGTTTCCTTGTGCCGTTTTGAAATTCCTGCAATTTTCACTGAAATTCAGTGTCGGAGCTAATACCTACCCACATATATGGATGGAGTGTAGTTTACACCTGGAAAGAAACTTTGTGTTCCCAACAATCTAGGTGAAGGACGGCTTTCACAAGCACATTATCTCTCAGAACTGAGCATTTGGAGAGAAGTTCGTTCATCTATCACTTAGTGAACGGGTTGCAGGAGAATCTTTTACTATGGTTTCTCAGTCTGTTTCCTAGTGCCGGTTAGATGTTCCTGCAATTTTCACTGTAAAAGAGATTTGGAGATTGTACCTCCCCTTATATATGGATGGATTGTAGTTTTCAACTGAAGAGACACTTTGCTTTCCCAACTCTTTATTTGAAGAACGGCTTTCACACACAGTTATCTCTCAGAAATGAGCATGTGGAGATACGTTCTTTGAAATAGCACAAAGGGAACGGGTAGCAGGGGAAACTATAGTCTGGTTTCTCCGTCTGTTTCCTAGTGCTGGTTTTAAGTTCCTGCAGTTTTCACTGTAAAACCGAGTTGGAGCTAGTTCCTCCCCATATATATGGATGGATTCTAGTTTGTAACCGAAAGAAAATTTGTGTTCATATCATGCTATTTGGAGGACGGCTTTCACACACACTTATCTCTCAGAACTGAGCATGTTGGGAGACTTTCGTTCAACTAGCACAAAGGGAATGATTTGTAAGAAAAACTTTTACAATGTTTTCTCAGTCTGTTTCCTAGTGTCGGGTAGAAGTTTCTGCAGTTAACATTGTAAAACCTAGTTGGACCTTGTACCTACCCATATATATGCATTGGGTGTAGTTTGCACCTGAATGAAACTTTTTTTTCATAACAAAATATATGAAGTACGGCTTTCACACACACTTATCTCTCAGAACTGAGCATGTGGTGAGACGTTCGTTCATCTAGCACATATGAAACGGGTTGCAGGAGAAACTTTTAGTCTGGTTTCTCAGTCTGTTTCCTAGTGCCGGTTTGATGTTCCTGTACCTTTCACTGTAAAACAGAGTTGGAGCTTGTACCTCCCCATATATGTGGATGCAGTGTAGTTTGCAACTGAAAGACACTTTGTGTTCCCAAAAAGCTAGGTGAAGGACGGCTTACATACAAACATATATCTCTGAAATGATCATGTGGAGAGACGTTGGTTCATCTAGCACAAAGTGAATGGTTTGCAAGAGAAAATTTTAGTCTGGGTTCTCAGCCTTTTTCCTAGTGCTGGATTGAAGTTCCTGCATTTTTCACTGCAAAAGCGATTTGGAGCTACTACCTCCCCATATATATGGATGGAGTGTAGTTTGCATCTGAAAAGAAACTCTTTGTTCCCAACAAGCTAGGTGAAGATAGGCTTTCACACACACATATCTCTCAGAACTTAGCATGTGGAGAGACTTTCCTTCTTCTAGCACAAATGGAAATGGTTGTAGGTGAAACTTTAACACTGGATTCTCAGTACGTTTCCTAGTGCCGCTTTGAATTTTCTGCAGTTTTCACTGTAAATCCAAGTTGGAGATAGTACCTTATATATAGATGGAGTTTAGTTTGCAAATAAAGAATAACTTTGAGTTCCCAACCATCTAGGTGAGGGACAGTTTTAACTAACACATTATGTCTCAGAACTGAGCATTTGGAGAGAAGTTCGTTAATCTAGAACATAGTGAATGGATGCAGGAGAATCTTTGACTTTGGTTACTCAGTTGTTTCCTTGTGCCGTATACAATTTCCTCCAGTTTTCACTGTAAAACAGATTTGGTGTTAGTACCACCCCATCTATAAGGATGGAGTGTAGTCTGCAAATGAATAGAAACTTTGTGTTACCTCCAAGCTTTTTGAAGGAACTCTTTCACACACACTTAACTCTCAGGCCTGAGCATGTGTAGAGACGTGCTTTCATCTAGCCAAAAGGGAATGGGTTGCAGGAGAAACTTTAAGTGTGTTTTCTCAGTCTGTTTCTTAGTGCCGGTTCCAAGTTCCTGCAGTTTTCACTGTAAAACGGATTTGGAGCTAGTACCTCCACATATGTATGGATGGAGTATAGTTTGCAACTCTAAAGACACTTTGTTTTCCCAACAATGTAGGTGAAGGAAGGATTTCACAAACACTTACCTCTCAGAACTGAGCTAATTGAGAGATTTTCTTTAATCTAGCATAAAAGGAACGTGATGCAGAAGAAATTTTTTTCTGGTTTCTCAGTCTGTTTCCTATTGCCGCTTTGAATATCCTGCAGTTTTCACTTTAAAACCGACTTGGAGATAGTACCTTATTTATAGATGGAGTGTAGTTTGCAACTAAAAATTAACTTTGAGTTCCCATCAATCTAGTTGAGGGACAGCTTTAACAAACAAGTTATATCTCAGAACTGAGCATTTGGAGAGAAGTTCGTTCATTTAGAACATAGTGAACGGATGCAGAAAAAACTTATACTCTGGTTACTAAGTATGATTCCTAGTGGCGGTTTCTTGTTCCTGCAGTTTTCAATGTAAAACCGAGTTGGAGTTAGTACCACCCCATCTATTAGAATGGAGTGTAGTTTGCAACTGAATAGAAACTTTGTGTTACCTACAAGCTTGGTGAAGGAAGGCTTTCACACACATTTATCTCTCAGGCCTGAGCATGTGTAGACACGTTCGGTCATCTAGCCAAATGGAATGGGTTGCAGGAGAAACTTTAAGTGTGTTTTCTCAGTCTGTTTCTTAGTGCCGGTTAGAAGTTCCTGCAGTTTTCAGTGTAAAATCGATCTGGAGCTAGTACCTCCCCATATATATGGATTGAGTGCAGTTTGCATCTGAAAAGAATCTATTTGTGCCCAACAATCTAGGTGAAGTACGGCTTTCACACACACTTACCCCTCAGAACTGAGCTATTGGAGAGACTTTCATTCATTTTGCACAAAAAGTAAGGGATATAGGTGAAACTTTTATCTGGATTCCAGTCAGTTTCCTAGTGCCGTTTTCTAGTTACTGCAGTTTTCACTGTAAAACCGGTTTGGAGCTTGTTCTAACCGTATATATATGGATGGAGTGCAGTTTGCAACTGAAAAGAACTTTGAATTCCCAAGAAGCTAGGTGAAACACAGGTTTCATTCACACTTATCTCTCAGAGCAGAGCATGTGGAGAGACGTTTGTTCATCTAGCACAAAGGGAATGGGTTGCAGGGAAACTTTTTTTCTGGATTCCAGTCTGTTTCCTAGTGCTGGTTTGAAGTTCCTGCAGTTTATATTGTAAATAGAGTTGGAGCTATTACCTACCCATATATATGCATGGAGTGTAGTTTGCAACTGAAAAGACACTTTGTGTTCCAAACAAGGTAGGTGAAGGATGGCTATCACAAACAATTACCTCTCAGAACTGAGCTAGTTGAGAGACATTCTTTCATCTAGTACAAAAGGAACGGGATGCAGAAGAAACTTTTAGTATGGTTTCTCAGTCTGTTTCCTAGTGCCGCTTTGATTTCCTGCAATTTTCACTGTCAAACGGAGTTGGAATAAGTACCAGCATATATATATGTATTGAGTTTAGTTTGCAACTGAAAAGATACATTGTGTTCCCAAAAAACTAGGTGAAGAATGGCTTACATACACACTTATATATTTGAAATGAGCTTGTGGAGAGACATTCGTTCATATAGCACAAAGGGAACGGTTATAAGGAGAAAATTTTAGTCTGGTTTTTCAGTCTATTTCTTAGTTCTGGTTTGAAGTTCCTTCAGTTTACATTGTAAAACCTAGTTGGAGCTAGTACCTATACATGTATATGCATGGAATGTACTTTGAAACTAAATGAAACTTTGTTTTCATAACAAGATATATGAAGGACGGCATTCACACAAATTATCTCTCAGAACAGAGCATGTGGAGATACGTTCGTTTATCTTGCACAAACGGAACGGGTTTCAGGGAAACTTTTATTCTGGTTTCTCAGTCTGTATCCTAGTGCCGGTTTGACGTTCCTGCAGTTTACATTTTAAAACGTAGTTGGAGATAGTACCTACCCATATATATGCATGGACTGTAGCTTGCAACTGAATGAAACTTTGTGTTCATAGCAAGATATATGAAGGACGGCATTCACACACACTTATCCCTCAAAACTGAGCATGTGGTGAGACTTTCGTTCATCTAGCACAACGGGAAAGGGTTGCAGTAGAAACTTTTATTCTGGTTTCTCAGTCAGTTTCCTAGTGCCGGTTTCATGTTCCTGCAGTTTTCACTGTAAAACCGAGTTGGAGATAGTACCTTATATATACATGGAGTTTAGTGTGCAAATAAAATTTAACTTTGTGTTCCCAACCATCTAGGTGAGAGACAGTTTTAACTAACACATTATGTCTCAGAACTGAGCATTTGGAGAGAAGTTCGTTCATCTAGAACATAGTGAACGGATGCAGGAGAAACTTTTATTTTGGTTACTCAGTCTGTTTCCTAGTGCCGGTTTCAATTTCCTGCAGTTTTCACTGTAAAACCGATTTGGAGCTTGTACTTCCCGTATATATACGGATGGAGTGTAGTTTGCAACTGAAAAGAAACTTTGTGTTTCCAAGAAGCTAGGTGAAGGACGGCTTTCATACACACTTATCTCTCAGAACAGAGCATGTGGAGAGACGTTCGTTCATCTAGCACAAACAGCACGGGTTTCAGGGAAACATTTATTCTGCTTTCTCAGTCTGTTTCCTAGTGCCGGTTTTAAGTTCCTGCAGTTTACATTGTAAAACCTAGTTGGAGCTATTACCTACCCATATATATGCATGGACTGTAGTTTGCAACTGAATGAAACTTTGTGTTCATAACAAGATATATGGAGGACGGCATTCACACACACTTATCCCTCAAAACTGAGCATGTGGTGAGACGTTCTTTCATATAGCACAACGGGAACGTGTTGCATTAGAAACTTTTATTCTGGTTTCGCAGTCTGTTTCATAGTGCCGGTTTGAATTTCCTGCAGTTTTCACTGTGAAATCGAGTTGGAGATAGTACCTTATATATACATGGAGTTTAGTGTGCAAATAAAATTTAACTTTGTGTTCCCAACCATCTAGGTGAGAGACAGTTTTAACTAACACATTATGTCTCAGAACTGAGCATTTGGAGAGAAGTTCGTTCATCTAGAACATAGTGAACGGATGCAGGAGAAACTTTTATTTTGGTTACTCAGTCTGTTTCCTAGTGCCGGTTTCAATTTCCTGCAGTTTTCACTGTAAAACCGATTTGGAGCTTGTACTTCCCGTATATATACGGATGGAGTGTAGTTTGCAACTGAAAAGAAACTTTGTGTTTCCAAGGAGCTAGGTGAAGGACGGCTTTCATACACACTTATCTCTCAGAACAGAGCATGTGGAGAGACGTTCGTTCATCTAGCACAAACAGCACGGGTTTCAGGGAAACATTTATTCTGCTTTCTCAGTCTGTTTCCTAGTGCCGGTTTTAAGTTCCTGCAGTTTACATTGTAAAACCTAGTTGGAGCTATTACCTACCCATATATATGCATGGACTGTAGTTTGCAACTGAATGAAACTTTGTGTTCATAACAAGATATATGAAGGACGGCATTCACACACACTTATCCCTCAAAACTGAGCATGTGGTGAGACTTTCGTTCATCTAGCACAACGGGAAAGGGTTGCAGTAGAAACTTTTATTCTGGTTTCTCAGTCAGTTTCCTAGTGCCGGTTTCATGTTCCTGCAGTTTTCACTGTAAAACCGAGTTGGAGATAGTACCTTATATATACATGGAATTTAGTGTGCAAATAAAATTTAACTTTGTGTTCCCAACCATCTAGGTGAGAGACAGTTTTAACTAACACATTATGTCTCAGAACTGAGCATTTGGAGAGAAGTTCGTTCATCTAGAACATAGTGAACGGATGCAGGAGAAACTTTTATTTTGGTTACTCAGTCTGTTTCCTAGTGCCGGTTTCAATTTCCTGCAGTTTTCACTGTAAAACCGATTTGGAGCTTGTACTTCCCGTATATATACGGATGGAGTGTAGTTTGCAACTGAAAAGAAACTTTGTGTTTCCAAGAAGCTAGGTGAAGGACGGCTTTCATACACACTTATCTCTCAGAACAGAGCATGTGGAGAGACGTTCGTTCATCTAGCACAAACAGCACGGGTTTCAGGGAAACATTTATTCTGCTTTCTCAGTCTGTTTCCTAGTGCCGGTTTTAAGTTCCTGCAGTTTACATTGTAAAACCTAGTTGGAGCTATTACCTACCCATATATATGCATGGACTGTAGTTTGCAACTGAATGAAACTTTGTGTTCATAGCAAGATATATGGAGGACGGCATTCACACACACTTATCCCTCAAAACTGAGCATGTGGTGAGACGTTCTTTCATATAGCACAACGGGAACGTGTTGCATTAGAAACTTTTATTCTGGTTTCGCAGTCTGTTTCATAGTGCCGGTTTGAATTTCCTGCAGTTTTCACTGTGAAATCGAGTTGGAGCTAGTACTTCCCCATTTATATGAATGGATTGTAGTTTGCAACTGAAAAGAAGCCTAGTGTTCCTAACAATCTAGGTGAAGGACGGCTTTCACTAGCACATTATCTCTCAGAAATGAGCATTTGGTGAGAATTCCGTTCATCTAGCACGTAGTGAACGGGTAGCAGGAGAATCTTTTACTATGGTTTCTCAGTCTGTTTCCTAGTGCCGGTTTCATGTTCTTGCAGTTCTCACTGTTAAACAGAGTTGGAGCTAGTACCTACCCATATATATATAGATGGAGTTTAGTTTGCAACTGAATAGAAACTTTGTGTTCCCTACAAGCTTGGTGAAGTTAGGCTTTCACACACCCTTATATCTCAGAACTGAGCATGTGGACAGACGTTCGTTCTTCAAGCACAAAGGGAAAGGTTTGCAGGTGAATCTTTTACTCTGGTTTCTCAGTCCATTTCCTAGTGCTGCTTTGAATTTCCTGCAGTTTTCACAGTAAAACTGAGTTGGAGATTGTACCTTATATATAGATGGAATTTAGTTTGCAACTAAAAATTAACTTTTTGTTCCCAAAAATCTAGGTGAGGGACAGCATTAACTAACATATTATGTCTCAGAACTGAGCATTTGGAGAGAAATTCATTCATCTAGATCATAGTGAACGGATGTAGGAGAAAGTTTTACTCTGGTTTCTCAGTCTGTTTCCTAGTGCCGGATTCAAGTTCCTGCAGTTTTCACTGTAAAACCGAGTTGGAGCTAGTACCTCCCTATATATATGGATGGAGTGTTGTTTGCAACTGAAAAGACTCTTTGTGTTCCCAACTATTTAAGTAAAGGACGGCTTTCACACAAACATCTCTCAAAAATGAGCATGTGGAGAGATATTCATTCAACTAGCATTAAGCGAACGAGTTGCAGGAGAAACTTTTAATCTGGTTTCTCAGCATTTTTCATAGTGCCGGTTTGAAATTCCTGCAGTTTTCACTGTAAAACCGAGTTGGAACTAGTACATACCCATATAAATGGATGGAGTGTAGTTTGCAACTTAAAAGACACTTTGTGTTCCCAGGAATCTAGGTGAAGGGCAGCTTTCACACACACGTATTTCTCAGAACTGAGCATGTGGTGAGACGTTCGTTCATCTAGAAAAAAGGGAATGGGTTGCAGGAGAAAGTTTGAATCTGGTTTCTCAGTCTTTTTCCTAGTGCCAATAAGAAGTTCTTGCAATTTTCAAAGTAAAAGCGATTTGGAGCTAGTATATCCCCATATAAATGAATGGAGTGTAGTTTGCAACTGAAAAGACACTTAGTGTTCCCAAGAATCTAGGTGAAGGTCTGCTTTCACACACACTTATCTCTCAGAAATCAGCATTTGGAGAGAATTTCGTTCATCAAGCACATAGTGAACGGGTTGTAGCAGAATCTTTTACACTTGTTTCTCATTCTGTTTCTTAGTGCTGGTTTGAAGTTCCTGCAATTTTCACTGTAAAATCGATTTGTAGCTTGTACCTCCCCATATATATGTATGGAGTGTAGTTTGCAAAAGAAAAGAAATTTTGTGTGCCCAACTAGCTATGTGAAGGACGGCTTTCACACACAATTATCTCTCAGAACTGAGCTAGTGGAGCGAATATCATTCATCTAGCACAAAAGTAATGGGTTACAGGAGAAATAATTTTTCTGGTTTCTCAGTCTGTTTCCTAGTGCTGGTTTGAAGTTCCTGCAGTTTTCACTGTAAAACAAAGTTGGAGCTATTACCTCCCTATATATATGGATGGAGTGTAGATTGCAAAACAAAAGACAATTTTTGTTCCTAAGAAGCTAGGTAGAGGACAGCTTTCATACACACTTATATCTCTGAATGAGCTTGTAGAGAGACGTTCATTCATCTAGCACAAAGGGAACGGGTTGCAGGAGAAAATTATAGTCTGGTTTCCCAGTCTGTTTCCTAGCGCCGGTTTGATATTCCTGCAATTTTCACTGTAAAAGCGATTTGGAGCTAGTACTTCCCCATATATATGGATGGAGTGTAGCTTACAACTGGAAAAAAACTTTGTGTTCATAACAAGGTATATGAAGGACGGCTTTCACACACACTTATCTCTCAGAAATGAGCATGTGGAGATATGTTCGTTCAACTAGCACAATTGGACCGGGTTGCAGGAGAAACTTTTATTCTGGTTTCTCAGTCCGTTTCCTAGTACCTGTTAGAAGTTCCTGCAGTTTTCACTGTAAAACCGAGTTGGAGCTTGTACATCCCATATATATGGATGGAATGTAGTTTGCAACTGAAAAGGAACTTTGTGTTCCCAACAAGCTAGGTGAAGGTCGGCTTTCATACACACATATATCTCTGAAATGAGCATGAGGAGGGACGTTCATTTATCTAGCACAATGGGAACGGTTTTCAGGAGAAACTTTTAGTCTGTTTTCTCAGTCTGTATCCTAGTGCCAGTTTGAAGTTCCTGCAATTTTCAATGTAAAAGCGATTTGAATCTACTACATCCCCATATATATGGATGGGGTGAAGTTTGCAACTGAAAAGACACTTTGTGTTCCCAAGAATCTAGGTGAAACACGGCTTTCACACACAATTATCGCTCAGAACTGAGCATGTGGAGAGACGTTCGTTCATCTAGCACAAAGGGAACAGGTTGCAAGAGAAACGTTTAGTCTGAATTCTCAGTCTGTTTCCTTGTGCCGTTTTGAAATTCCTGCAATTTTCACTGAAATTCAGTGTCGGAGCTAATACCTACCCACATATATGGATGGAGTGTAGTTTACACCTGGAAAGAAACTTTGTGTTCCCAACAATCTAGGTGAAGGACGGCTTTCACAAGCACATTATCTCTCAGAACTGAGCATTTGGAGAGAAGTTCGTTCATCTATCACTTAGTGAACGGGTTGCAGGAGAATCTTTTACTATGGTTTCTCAGTCTGTTTCCTAGTGCCGGTTAGATGTTCCTGCAATTTTCACTGTAAAAGAGATTTGGAGATTGTACCTCCCCTTATATATGGATGGATTGTAGTTTTCAACTGAAGAGACACTTTGCTTTCCCAACTCTTTATTTGAAGAACGGCTTTCACACACAGTTATCTCTCAGAAATGAGCATGTGGAGATACGTTCTTTGAAATAGCACAAAGGGAACGGGTAGCAGGGGAAACTATAGTCTGGTTTCTCCGTCTGTTTCCTAGTGCTGGTTTTAAGTTCCTGCAGTTTTCACTGTAAAACCGAGTTGGAGCTAGTTCCTCCCCATATATATGGATGGATTCTAGTTTGTAACCGAAAGAAAATTTGTGTTCATATCATGCTATTTGGAGGACGGCTTTCACACACACTTATCTCTCAGAACTGAGCATGTTGGGAGACTTTCGTTCAACTAGCACAAAGGGAATGATTTGTAAGAAAAACTTTTACAATGTTTTCTCAGTCTGTTTCCTAGTGTCGGGTAGAAGTTTCTGCAGTTAACATTGTAAAACCTAGTTGGACCTTGTACCTACCCATATATATGCATTGGGTGTAGTTTGCACCTGAATGAAACTTTTTTTTCATAACAAAATATATGAAGTACGGCTTTCACACACACTTATCTCTCAGAACTGAGCATGTGGTGAGACGTTCGTTCATCTAGCACATATGAAACGGGTTGCAGGAGAAACTTTTAGTCTGGTTTCTCAGTCTGTTTCCTAGTGCCGGTTTGATGTTCCTGTACCTTTCACTGTAAAACAGAGTTGGAGCTTGTACCTCCCCATATATGTGGATGCAGTGTAGTTTGCAACTGAAAGACACTTTGTGTTCCCAAAAAGCTAGGTGAAGGACGGCTTACATACAAACATATATCTCTGAAATGATCATGTGGAGAGACGTTGGTTCATCTAGCACAAAGTGAATGGTTTGCAAGAGAAAATTTTAGTCTGGGTTCTCAGCCTTTTTCCTAGTGCTGGATTGAAGTTCCTGCATTTTTCACTGCAAAAGCGATTTGGAGCTACTACCTCCCCATATATATGGATGGAGTGTAGTTTGCATCTGAAAAGAAACTCTTTGTTCCCAACAAGCTAGGTGAAGATAGGCTTTCACACACACATATCTCTCAGAACTTAGCATGTGGAGAGACTTTCCTTCTTCTAGCACAAATGGAAATGGTTGTAGGTGAAACTTTAACACTGGATTCTCAGTACGTTTCCTAGTGCCGCTTTGAATTTTCTGCAGTTTTCACTGTAAATCCAAGTTGGAGATAGTACCTTATATATAGATGGAGTTTAGTTTGCAAATAAAGAATAACTTTGAGTTCCCAACCATCTAGGTGAGGGACAGTTTTAACTAACACATTATGTCTCAGAACTGAGCATTTGGAGAGAAGTTCGTTAATCTAGAACATAGTGAATGGATGCAGGAGAATCTTTGACTTTGGTTACTCAGTTGTTTCCTTGTGCCGTATACAATTTCCTCCAGTTTTCACTGTAAAACAGATTTGGTGTTAGTACCACCCCATCTATAAGGATGGAGTGTAGTCTGCAAATGAATAGAAACTTTGTGTTACCTCCAAGCTTTTTGAAGGAACTCTTTCACACACACTTAACTCTCAGGCCTGAGCATGTGTAGAGACGTGCTTTCATCTAGCCAAAAGGGAATGGGTTGCAGGAGAAACTTTAAGTGTGTTTTCTCAGTCTGTTTCTTAGTGCCGGTTCCAAGTTCCTGCAGTTTTCACTGTAAAACGGATTTGGAGCTAGTACCTCCACATATGTATGGATGGAGTATAGTTTGCAACTCTAAAGACACTTTGTTTTCCCAACAATGTAGGTGAAGGAAGGATTTCACAAACACTTACCTCTCAGAACTGAGCTAATTGAGAGATTTTCTTTAATCTAGCATAAAAGGAACGTGATGCAGAAGAAATTTTTTTCTGGTTTCTCAGTCTGTTTCCTATTGCCGCTTTGAATATCCTGCAGTTTTCACTTTAAAACCGACTTGGAGATAGTACCTTATTTATAGATGGAGTGTAGTTTGCAACTAAAAATTAACTTTGAGTTCCCATCAATCTAGTTGAGGGACAGCTTTAACAAACAAGTTATATCTCAGAACTGAGCATTTGGAGAGAAGTTCGTTCATTTAGAACATAGTGAACGGATGCAGAAAAAACTTATACTCTGGTTACTAAGTATGATTCCTAGTGGCGGTTTCTTGTTCCTGCAGTTTTCAATGTAAAACCGAGTTGGAGTTAGTACCACCCCATCTATTAGAATGGAGTGTAGTTTGCAACTGAATAGAAACTTTGTGTTACCTACAAGCTTGGTGAAGGAAGGCTTTCACACACATTTATCTCTCAGGCCTGAGCATGTGTAGACACGTTCGGTCATCTAGCCAAATGGAATGGGTTGCAGGAGAAACTTTAAGTGTGTTTTCTCAGTCTGTTTCTTAGTGCCGGTTAGAAGTTCCTGCAGTTTTCAGTGTAAAATCGATCTGGAGCTAGTACCTCCCCATATATATGGATTGAGTGCAGTTTGCATCTGAAAAGAATCTATTTGTGCCCAACAATCTAGGTGAAGTACGGCTTTCACACACACTTACCCCTCAGAACTGAGCTATTGGAGAGACTTTCATTCATTTTGCACAAAAAGTAAGGGATATAGGTGAAACTTTTATCTGGATTCCAGTCAGTTTCCTAGTGCCGTTTTCTAGTTACTGCAGTTTTCACTGTAAAACCGGTTTGGAGCTTGTTCTAACCGTATATATATGGATGGAGTGCAGTTTGCAACTGAAAAGAACTTTGAATTCCCAAGAAGCTAGGTGAAACACAGGTTTCATTCACACTTATCTCTCAGAGCAGAGCATGTGGAGAGACGTTCGTTCATCTAGCACAAAGGGAATGGGTTGCAGGGAAACTTTTTTTCTGGATTCCAGTCTGTTTCCTAGTGCTGGTTTGAAGTTCCTGCAGTTTATATTGTAAATAGAGTTGGAGCTATTACCTACCCATATATATGCATGGAGTGTAGTTTGCAACTGAAAAGACACTTTGTGTTCCAAACAAGGTAGGTGAAGGATGGCTATCACAAACAATTACCTCTCAGAACTGAGCTAGTTGAGAGACATTCTTTCATCTAGTACAAAAGGAACGGGATGCAGAAGAAACTTTTAGTATGGTTTCTCAGTCTGTTTCCTAGTGCCGCTTTGATTTCCTGCAATTTTCACTGTCAAACGGAGTTGGAATAAGTACCAGCATATATATATGTATTGAGTTTAGTTTGCAACTGAAAAGATACATTGTGTTCCCAAAAAACTAGGTGAAGAATGGCTTACATACACACTTATATATTTGAAATGAGCTTGTGGAGAGACATTCGTTCATATAGCACAAAGGGAACGGTTATAAGGAGAAAATTTTAGTCTGGTTTTTCAGTCTATTTCTTAGTTCTGGTTTGAAGTTCCTTCAGTTTACATTGTAAAACCTAGTTGGAGCTAGTACCTATACATGTATATGCATGGAATGTACTTTGAAACTAAATGAAACTTTGTTTTCATAACAAGATATATGAAGGACGGCATTCACACAAATTATCTCTCAGAACAGAGCATGTGGAGATACGTTCGTTTATCTTGCACAAACGGAACGGGTTTCAGGGAAACTTTTATTCTGGTTTCTCAGTCTGTATCCTAGTGCCGGTTTGACGTTCCTGCAGTTTACATTTTAAAACGTAGTTGGAGATAGTACCTACCCATATATATGCATGGACTGTAGCTTGCAACTGAATGAAACTTTGTGTTCATAACAAGATAAATGAAGGACGGCATTCACACACACTTATCCCTCAAAACTGAGCATGTGGTGAGACTTTCGTTCATCTAGCACAACGGGAAAGGGTTGCAGTAGAAACTTTTATTCTGGTTTCTCAGTCAGTTTCCTAGTGCCGGTTTCATGTTCCTGCAGTTTTCACTGTAAAACCGAGTTGGAGATAGTACCTTATATATACATGGAGTTTAGTGTGCAAATAAAATTTAACTTTGTGTTCCCAACCATCTAGGTGAGAGACAGTTTTAACTAACACATTATGTCTCAGAACTGAGCATTTGGAGAGAAGTTCGTTCATCTAGAACATAGTGAACGGATGCAGGAGAAACTTTTATTTTGGTTACTCAGTCTGTTTCCTAGTGCCGGTTTCAATTTCCTGCAGTTTTCACTGTAAAACCGATTTGGAGCTTGTACTTCCCGTATATATACGGATGGAGTGTAGTTTGCAACTGAAAAGAAACTTTGTGTTTCCAAGAAGCTAGGTGAAGGACGGCTTTCATACACACTTATCTCTCAGAACAGAGCATGTGGAGAGACGTTCGTTCATCTAGCACAAACAGCACGGGTTTCAGGGAAACATTTATTCTGCTTTCTCAGTCTGTTTCCTAGTGCCGGTTTTAAGTTCCTGCAGTTTACATTGTAAAACCTAGTTGGAGCTATTACCTACCCATATATATGCATGGACTGTAGTTTGCAACTGAATGAAACTTTGTGTTCATAACAAGATATATGAAGGACGGCATTCACACACACTTATCCCTCAAAACTGAGCATGTGGTGAGACTTTCGTTCATCTAGCACAACGGGAAAGGGTTGCAGTAGAAACTTTTATTCTGGTTTCTCAGTCAGTTTCCTAGTGCCGGTTTCATGTTCCTGCAGTTTTCACTGTAAACCGAGTTGGAGATAGTACCTTATATATACATGGAGTTTAGTGTGCAAATAAAATTTAACTTTGTGTTCCCAACCATCTAGGTGAGAGACAGTTTTAACTAACACATTATGTCTCAGAACTGAGCATTTGGAGAGAAGTTCGTTCATCTAGAACATAGTGAACGGATGCAGGAGAAACTTTTATTTTGGTTACTCAGTCTGTTTCCTAGTGCCGGTTTCAATTTCCTGCAGTTTTCACTGTAAAACCGATTTGGAGCTTGTACTTCCCGTATATATACGGATGGAGTGTAGTTTGCAACTGAAAAGAAACTTTGTGTTTCCAAGAAGCTAGGTGAAGGACGGCTTTCATACACACTTATCTCTCAGAACAGAGCATGTGGAGAGACGTTCGTTCATCTAGCACAAACAGCACGGGTTTCAGGGAAACATTTATTCTGCTTTCTCAGTCTGTTTCCTAGTGCCGGTTTTAAGTTCCTGCAGTTTACATTGTAAAACCTAGTTGGAGCTATTACCTACCCATATATATGCATGGACTGTAGTTTGCAACTGAATGAAACTTTGTGTTCATAACAAGATATATGGAGGACGGCATTCACACACACTTATCCCTCAAAACTGAGCATGTGGTGAGACGTTCTTTCATATAGCACAACGGGAACGTGTTGCATTAGAAACTTTTATTCTGGTTTCGCAGTCTGTTTCATAGTGCCGGTTTGAATTACCTGCAGTTTTCACTGTGAAATCGAGTTGGAGCTAGTACTTCCCCATTTATATGGATGGATTGTAGTTTGCAACTGAAAAGAAGCCTAGTGTTCCTAACAATCTAGGTGAAGGACGGCTTTCACTAGCACATTATCTCTCAGAAATGAGCATTTGGTGAGAATTCCGTTCATCTAGCACGTAGTGAACGGGTAGCAGGAGAATCTTTTACTATGGTTTCTCAGTCTGTTTCCTAGTGCCGGTTTCATGTTCTTGCAGTTCTCACTGTTAAACAGAGTTGGAGCTAGTACCTACCCATATATATATAGATGGAGTTTAGTTTGCAACTGAATAGAAACTTTGTGTTCCCTACAAGCTTGGTGAAGTTAGGCTTTCACACACCCTTATATCTCAGAACTGAGCATGTGGACAGACGTTCGTTCTTCAAGCACAAAGGGAAAGGTTTGCAGGTGAATCTTTTACTCTGGTTTCTCAGTCCATTTCCTAGTGCTGCTTTGAATTTCCTGCAGTTTTCACAGTAAAACCGAGTTGGAGATTGTACCTTATATATAGATGGAGTTTAGTTTGCAACTAAAAATTAACTTTTTGTTCCCAAAAATCTAGGTGAGGGACAGCATTAACTAACATATTATGTCTCAGAACTGAGCATTTGGAGAGAAATTCATTCATCTAGATCATAGTGAACGGATGTAGGAGAAAGTTTTACTCTGGTTTCTCAGTCTGTTTCCTAGTGCCGGATTCAAGTTCCTGCAGTTTTCACTGTAAAACCGAGTTGGAGCTAGTACCTCCCTATATATATGGATGGAGTGTTGTTTGCAACTGAAAAGACTCTTTGTGTTCCCAACTATTTAAGTAAAGGACGGCTTTCACACAAACATCTCTCAAAAATGAGCATGTGGAGAGATATTCATTCAACTAGCATTAAGCGAACGAGTTGCAGGAGAAACTTTTAATCTGGTTTCTCAGCATTTTTCATAGTGCCGGTTTGAAATTCCTGCAGTTTTCACTGTAAAACCGAGTTGGAACTAGTACATACCCATATAAATGGATGGAGTGTAGTTTGCAACTTAAAAGACACTTTGTGTTCCCAGGAATCTAGGTGAAGGGCAGCTTTCACACACACGTATTTCTCAGAACTGAGCATGTGGTGAGACGTTCGTTCATCTAGAAAAAAGGGAATGGGTTGCAGGAGAAAGTTTGAATCTGGTTTCTCAGTCTTTTTCCTAGTGCCAATAAGAAGTTCTTGCAATTTTCAAAGTAAAAGCGATTTGGAGCTAGTATATCCCCATATAAATGAATGGAGTGTAGTTTGCAAATGAAAAGACACTTAGTGTTCCCAAGAATCTAGGTGAAGGTCTGCTTTCACACACACTTATCTCTCAGAAATCAGCATTTGGAGAGAATTTCGTTCATCAAGCACATAGTGAACGGGTTGTAGCAGAATCTTTTACACTTGTTTCTCATTCTGTTTCTTAGTGCTGGTTTGAAGTTCCTGCAATTTTCACTGTAAAATCGATTTGTAGCTTGTACCTCCCCATATATATGTATGGAGTGTAGTTTGCAAAAGAAAAGAAATTTTGTGTGCCCAACTAGCTATGTGAAGGACGGCTTTCACACACAATTATCTCTCAGAACTGAGCTAGTGGAGCGAATATCATTCATCTAGCACAAAAGTAATGGGTTACAGGAGAAATAATTTTTCTGGTTTCTCAGTCTGTTTCCTAGTGCTGGTTTGAAGTTCCTGCAGTTTTCACTGTAAAACAAAGTTGGAGCTATTACCTCCCTATATATATGGATGGAGTGTAGATTGCAAAACAAAAGACAATTTTTGTTCCTAAGAAGCTAGGTAGAGGACAGCTTTCATACACACTTATATCTCTGAATGAGCTTGTAGAGAGACGTTCATTCATCTAGCACAAAGGGAACGGGTTGCAGGAGAAAATTATAGTCTGGTTTCCCAGTCTGTTTCCTAGCGCCGGTTTGATGTTCCTGCAATTTTCACTGTAAAAGCGATTTGGAGCTAGTACCTCCCCATATATATGGATGGAGTGTAGCTTACAACTGGAAAAAAACTTTGTGTTCATAACAAGGTATATGAAGGACGGCTTTCACACACACTTATCTCTCAGAAATGAGCATGTGGAGATATGTTCGTTCAACTAGCACAATTGGACCGGGTTGCAGGGGAAACTTTTACTCTGGTTTCTCAGTCCGTTTCCTAGTACCTGATAGAAGTTCCTGCAGTTTTCACTGTAAAACCGAGTTGGAGCTTGTACATCCCATATATATGGATGGAATGTAGTTTGCAACTGAAAAGGAACTTTGTGTTCCCAACAAGCTAGGTGAAGGTCGGCTTTCATACACACATATATCTCTGAAATGAGCATGAGGAGGGACGTTCATTTATCTAGCACAATGGGAACGGTTTCAGGAGAAACTTTTAGTCTGTTTTCTCAGTCTGTATCCTAGTGCCGGTTTGAAGTTCCTGCAATTTTCAATGTAAAAGCGATTTGAATCTACTACATCCCCATATATATGGATGGGGTGAAGTTTGCAACTGAAAAGACACTTTGTGTTCCCAAGAATCTAGGTGAAACACGGCTTTCACACACAATTATCGCTCAGAACTGAGCATGTGGAGAGACGTTCGTTCATCTAGCACAAAGGGAACAGGTTGCAAGAGAAACGTTTAGTCTGAATTCTCAGTCTGTTTCCTTGTGCCGTTTTGAAATTCCTGCAATTTTCACTGAAATTCAGTGTCGGAGCTAATACCTACCCACATATATGGATGGAGTGTAGTTTACACCTGGAAAGAAACTTTGTGTTCCCAACAATCTAGGTGAAGGACGGCTTTCACAAGCACATTATCTCTCAGAACTGAGCATTTGGAGAGAAGTTCGTTCATCTATCACTTAGTGAACGGGTTGCAGGAGAATCTTTTACTATGGTTTCTCAGTCTGTTTCCTAGTGCCGGTTAGATGTTCCTGCAATTTTCACTGTAAAAGAGATTTGGAGATTGTACCTCCCCTTATATATGGATGGATTGTAGTTTTCAACTGAAGAGACAATTTGCTTTCCCAACTCTTTATTTGAAGAACGGCTTTCACACACAGTTATCTCTCAGAAATGAGCATGTGGAGATACGTTCTTTGAAATAGCACAAAGGGAACGGGTAGCAGGGGAAACTATAGTCTGGTTTCTCCGTCTGTTTCCTAGTGCTGGTTTTAAGTTCCTGCAGTTTTCACTGTAAACCGAGTTGGAGCTAGTTCCTCCCCATATATATGGATGGATTCTAGTTTGTAACCGAAAGAAAATTTGTGTTCATATCATGCTATTTGGAGGACGGCTTTCACACACACTTATCTCTCAGAACTGAGCATGTTGGGAGACTTTCGTTCAACTAGCACAAAGGGAATGATTTGTAAGAAAAACTTTTACAATGTTTTCTCAGTCTGTTTCCTAGTGTCGGGTAGAAGTTTCTGCAGTTAACATTGTAAAACCTAGTTGGACCTTGTACCTACCCATATATATGCATTGGGTGTAGTTTGCACCTGAATGAAACTTTTTTTTCATAACAAAATATATGAAGTACGGCTTTCACACACACTTATCTCTCAGAACTGAGCATGTGGTGAGACGTTCGTTCATCTAGCACATATGAAACGGGTTGCAGGAGAAACTTTTAGTCTGGTTTCTCAGTCTGTTTCCTAGTGCCGGTTTGATGTTCCTGTACCTTTCACTGTAAAACAGAGTTGGAGCTTGTACCTCCCCATATATGTGGATGCAGTGTAGTTTGCAACTGAAAGACACTTTGTGTTCCCAAAAAGCTAGGTGAAGGACGGCTTACATACAAACATATATCTCTGAAATGATCATGTGGAGAGACGTTGGTTCATCTAGCACAAAGTGAATGGTTTGCAAGAGAAAATTTTAGTCTGGGTTCTCAGCCTTTTTCCTAGTGCTGGATTGAAGTTCCTGCATTTTTCACTGCAAAAGCGATTTGGAGCTACTACCTCCCCATATATATGGATGGAGTGTAGTTTGCATCTGAAAAGAAACTCTTTGTTCCCAACAAGCTAGGTGAAGATAGGCTTTCACACACACATATCTCTCAGAACTTAGCATGTGGAGAGACTTTCCTTCTTCTAGCACAAATGGAAATGGTTGTAGGTGAAACTTTAACACTGGATTCTCAGTACGTTTCCTAGTGCCGCTTTGAATTTTCTGCAGTTTTCACTGTAAATCCAAGTTGGAGATAGTACCTTATATATAGATGGAGTTTAGTTTGCAAATAAAGAATAACTTTGAGTTCCCAACCATCTAGGTGAGGGACAGTTTTAACTAACACATTATGTCTCAGAACTGAGCATTTGGAGAGAAGTTCGTTAATCTAGAACATAGTGAATGGATGCAGGAGAATCTTTGACTTTGGTTACTCAGTTGTTTCCTTGTGCCGTATACAATTTCCTCCAGTTTTCACTGTAAAACAGATTTGGTGTTAGTACCACCCCATCTATAAGGATGGAGTGTAGTCTGCAAATGAATAGAAACTTTGTGTTACCTCCAAGCTTTTTGAAGGAACTCTTTCACACACACTTAACTCTCAGGCCTGAGCATGTGTAGAGACGTGCTTTCATCTAGCCAAAAGGGAATGGGTTGCAGGAGAAACTTTAAGTGTGTTTTCTCAGTCTGTTTCTTAGTGCCGGTTCCAAGTTCCTGCAGTTTTCACTGTAAAACGGATTTGGAGCTAGTACCTCCACATATGTATGGATGGAGTATAGTTTGCAACTCTAAAGACACTTTGTTTTCCCAACAATGTAGGTGAAGGAAGGATTTCACAAACACTTACCTCTCAGAACTGAGCTAATTGAGAGATTTTCTTTAATCTAGCATAAAGGAACGTGATGCAGAAGAAATTTTTTTCTGGTTTCTCAGTCTGTTTCCTATTGCCGCTTTGAATATCCTGCAGTTTTCACTTTAAAACCGACTTGGAGATAGTACCTTATTTATAGATGGAGTGTAGTTTGCAACTAAAAATTAACTTTGAGTTCCCATCAATCTAGTTGAGGGACAGCTTTAACAAACAAGTTATATCTCAGAACTGAGCATTTGGAGAGAAGTTCGTTCATTTAGAACATAGTGAACGGATGCAGAAAAAACTTATACTCTGGTTACTAAGTATGATTCCTAGTGGCGGTTTCTTGTTCCTGCAGTTTTCAATGTAAAACCGAGTTGGAGTTAGTACCACCCCATCTATTAGAATGGAGTGTAGTTTGCAACTGAATAGAAACTTTGTGTTACCTACAAGCTTGGTGAAGGAAGGCTTTCACACACATTTATCTCTCAGGCCTGAGCATGTGTAGACACGTTCGGTCATCTAGCCAAATGGAATGGGTTGCAGGAGAAACTTTAAGTGTGTTTTCTCAGTCTGTTTCTTAGTGCCGGTTAGAAGTTCCTGCAGTTTTCAGTGTAAAATCGATCTGGAGCTAGTACCTCCCCATATATATGGATTGAGTGCAGTTTGCATCTGAAAAGAATCTATTTGTGCCCAACAATCTAGGTGAAGTACGGCTTTCACACACACTTACCCCTCAGAACTGAGCTATTGGAGAGACTTTCATTCATTTTGCACAAAAGTAAGGGATATAGGTGAAACTTTTATCTGGATTCCAGTCAGTTTCCTAGTGCCGTTTTCTAGTTACTGCAGTTTTCACTGTAAAACCGGTTTGGAGCTTGTTCTAACCGTATATATATGGATGGAGTGCAGTTTGCAACTGAAAAGAACTTTGAATTCCCAAGAAGCTAGGTGAAACACAGGTTTCATTCACACTTATCTCTCAGAGCAGAGCATGTGGAGAGACGTTCGTTCATCTAGCACAAAGGGAATGGGTTGCAGGGAAACTTTTTTTCTGGATTCCAGTCTGTTTCCTAGTGCTGGTTTGAAGTTCCTGCAGTTTATATTGTAAATAGAGTTGGAGCTATTACCTACCCATATATATGCATGGAGTGTAGTTTGCAACTGAAAAGACACTTTGTGTTCCAAACAAGGTAGGTGAAGGATGGCTATCACAAACAATTACCTCTCAGAACTGAGCTAGTTGAGAGACATTCTTTCATCTAGTACAAAAGGAACGGGATGCAGAAGAAACTTTTAGTATGGTTTCTCAGTCTGTTTCCTAGTGCCGCTTTGATTTCCTGCAATTTTCACTGTCAAACGGAGTTGGAATAAGTACCAGCATATATATATGTATTGAGTTTAGTTTGCAACTGAAAAGATACATTGTGTTCCCAAAAAACTAGGTGAAGAATGGCTTACATACACACTTATATATTTGAAATGAGCTTGTGGAGAGACATTCGTTCATATAGCACAAAGGGAACGGTTATAAGGAGAAAATTTTAGTCTGGTTTTTCAGTCTATTTCTTAGTTCTGGTTTGAAGTTCCTTCAGTTTACATTGTAAAACCTAGTTGGAGCTAGTACCTATACATGTATATGCATGGAATGTACTTTGAAACTAAATGAAACTTTGTTTTCATAACAAGATATATGAAGGACGGCATTCACACAAATTATCTCTCAGAACAGAGCATGTGGAGATACGTTCGTTTATCTTGCACAAACGGAACGGGTTTCAGGGAAACTTTTATTCTGGTTTCTCAGTCTGTATCCTAGTGCCGGTTTGACGTTCCTGCAGTTTACATTTTAAAACGTAGTTGGAGATAGTACCTACCCATATATATGCATGGACTGTAGCTTGCAACTGAATGAAACTTTGTGTTCATAACAAGATAAATGAAGGACGGCATTCACACACACTTATCCCTCAAAACTGAGCATGTGGTGAGACTTTCGTTCATCTAGCACAACGGGAAAGGGTTGCAGTAGAAACTTTTATTCTGGTTTCTCAGTCAGTTTCCTAGTGCCGGTTTCATGTTCCTGCAGTTTTCACTGTAAAACCGAGTTGGAGATAGTACCTTATATATACATGGAGTTTAGTGTGCAAATAAAATTTAACTTTGTGTTCCCAACCATCTAGGTGAGAGACAGTTTTAACTAACACATTATGTCTCAGAACTGAGCATTTGGAGAGAAGTTCGTTCATCTAGAACATAGTGAACGGATGCAGGAGAAACTTTTATTTTGGTTACTCAGTCTGTTTCCTAGTGCCGGTTTCAATTTCCTGCAGTTTTCACTGTAAAACCGATTTGGAGCTTGTACTTCCCGTATATATACGGATGGAGTGTAGTTTGCAACTGAAAAGAAACTTTGTGTTTCCAAGAAGCTAGGTGAAGGACGGCTTTCATACACACTTATCTCTCAGAACAGAGCATGTGGAGAGACGTTCGTTCATCTAGCACAAACAGCACGGGTTTCAGGGAAACATTTATTCTGCTTTCTCAGTCTGTTTCCTAGTGCCGGTTTTAAGTTCCTGCAGTTTACATTGTAAAACCTAGTTGGAGCTATTACCTACCCATATATATGCATGGACTGTAGTTTGCAACTGAATGAAACTTTGTGTTCATAACAAGATATATGAAGGACGGCATTCACACACACTTATCCCTCAAAACTGAGCATGTGGTGAGACTTTCGTTCATCTAGCACAACGGGAAAGGGTTGCAGTAGAAACTTTTATTCTGGTTTCTCAGTCAGTTTCCTAGTGCCGGTTTCATGTTCCTGCAGTTTTCACTGTAAAACCGAGTTGGAGATAGTACCTTATATATACATGGAGTTTAGTGTGCAAATAAAATTTAACTTTGTGTTCCCAACCATCTAGGTGAGAGACAGTTTTAACTAACACATTATGTCTCAGAACTGAGCATTTGGAGAGAAGTTCGTTCATCTAGAACATAGTGAACGGATGCAGGAGAAACTTTTATTTTGGTTACTCAGTCTGTTTCCTAGTGCCGGTTTCAATTTCCTGCAGTTTTCACTGTAAAACCGATTTGGAGCTTGTACTTCCCGTATATATACGGATGGAGTGTAGTTTGCAACTGAAAAGAAACTTTGTGTTTCCAAGAAGCTAGGTGAAGGACGGCTTTCATACACACTTATCTCTCAGAACAGAGCATGTGGAGAGACGTTCGTTCATCTAGCACAAACAGCACGGGTTTCAGGGAAACATTTATTCTGCTTTCTCAGTCTGTTTCCTAGTGCCGGTTTTAAGTTCCTGCAGTTTACATTGTAAAACCTAGTTGGAGCTATTACCTACCCATATATATGCATGGACTGTAGTTTGCAACTGAATGAAACTTTGTGTTCATAACAAGATATATGGAGGACGGCATTCACACACACTTATCCCTCAAAACTGAGCATGTGGTGAGACGTTCTTTCATATAGCACAACGGGAACGTGTTGCATTAGAAACTTTTATTCTGGTTTCGCAGTCTGTTTCATAGTGCCGGTTTGAATTACCTGCAGTTTTCACTGTGAAATCGAGTTGGAGCTAGTACTTCCCCATTTATATGGATGGATTGTAGTTTGCAACTGAAAAGAAGCCTAGTGTTCCTAACAATCTAGGTGAAGGACGGCTTTCACTAGCACATTATCTCTCAGAAATGAGCATTTGGTGAGAATTCCGTTCATCTAGCACGTAGTGAACGGGTAGCAGGAGAATCTTTTACTATGGTTTCTCAGTCTGTTTCCTAGTGCCGGTTTCATGTTCTTGCAGTTCTCACTGTTAAACAGAGTTGGAGCTAGTACCTACCCATATATATAGATGGAGTTTAGTTTGCAACTGAATAGAAACTTTGTGTTCCCTACAAGCTTGGTGAAGTTAGGCTTTCACACACCCTTATATCTCAGAACTGAGCATGTGGACAGACGTTCGTTCTTCAAGCACAAAGGGAAAGGTTTGCAGGTGAATCTTTTACTCTGGTTTCTCAGTCCATTTCCTAGTGCTGCTTTGAATTTCCTGCAGTTTTCACAGTAAAACCGAGTTGGAGATTGTACCTTATATATAGATGGAGTTTAGTTTGCAACTAAAAATTAACTTTTTGTTCCCAAAAATCTAGGTGAGGGACAGCATTAACTAACATATTATGTCTCAGAACTGAGCATTTGGAGAGAAATTCATTCATCTAGATCATAGTGAACGGATGTAGGAGAAAGTTTTACTCTGGTTTCTCAGTCTGTTTCCTAGTGCCGGATTCAAGTTCCTGCAGTTTTCACTGTAAAACCGAGTTGGAGCTAGTACCTCCCTATATATATGGATGGAGTGTTGTTTGCAACTGAAAAGACTCTTTGTGTTCCCAACTATTTAAGTAAAGGACGGCTTTCACACAAACATCTCTCAAAAATGAGCATGTGGAGAGATATTCATTCAACTAGCATTAAGCGAACGAGTTGCAGGAGAAACTTTTAATCTGGTTTCTCAGCATTTTTCATAGTGCCGGTTTGAAATTCCTGCAGTTTTCACTGTAAAACCGAGTTGGAACTTGTACATACCCATATAAATGGATGGAGTGTAGTTTGCAACTTAAAAGACACTTTGTGTTCCCAGGAATCTAGGTGAAGGGCAGCTTTCACACACACGTATTTCTCAGAACTGAGCATGTGGTGAGACGTTCGTTCATCTAGAAAAAAGGGAATGGGTTGCAGGAGAAAGTTTGAATCTGGTTTCTCAGTCTTTTTCCTAGTGCCAATAAGAAGTTCTTGCAATTTTCAAAGTAAAAGCGATTTGGAGCTAGTATATCCCCATATAAATGAATGGAGTGTAGTTTGCAACTGAAAAGACACTTAGTGTTCCCAAGAATCTAGGTGAAGGTCTGCTTTCACACACACTTATCTCTCAGAAATCAGCATTTGGAGAGAATTTCGTTCATCAAGCACATAGTGAACGGGTTGTAGCAGAATCTTTTACACTTGTTTCTCATTCTGTTTCTTAGTGCTGGTTTGAAGTTCCTGCAATTTTCACTGTAAAATCGATTTGTAGCTTGTACCTCCCCATATATATGTATGGAGTGTAGTTTGCAAAAGAAAAGAAATTTTGTGTGCCCAACTAGCTATGTGAAGGACGGCTTTCACACACAATTATCTCTCAGAACTGAGCTAGTGGGGCGAATATCATTCATCTAGCACAAAAGTAATGGGTTACAGGAGAAATAATTTTTCTGGTTTCTCAGTCTGTTTCCTAGTGCTGGTTTGAAGTTCCTGCAGTTTTCACTGTAAAACAAAGTTGGAGCTATTACCTCCCTATATATATGGATGGAGTGTAGATTGCAAAACAAAAGACAATTTTTGTTCCTAAGAAGCTAGGTAGAGGACAGCTTTCATACACACTTATATCTCTGAATGAGCTTGTAGAGAGACGTTCATTCATCTAGCACAAAGGGAACGGGTTGCAGGAGAAAATTATAGTCTGGTTTCCCAGTCTGTTTCCTAGCGCCGGTTTGATGTTCCTGCAATTTTCACTGTAAAAGCGATTTGGAGCTAGTACCTCCCCATATATATGGATGGAGTGTAGCTTACAACTGGAAAAAAACTTTGTGTTCATAACAAGGTATATGAAGGACGGCTTTCACACACACTTATCTCTCAGAAATGAGCATGTGGAGATATGTTCGTTCAACTAGCACAATTGGACCGGGTTGCAGGAGAAACTTTTATTCTGGTTTCTCAGTCCGTTTCCTAGTACCTGTTAGAAGTTCCTGCAGTTTTCACTGTAAAACCGAGTTGGAGCTTGTACATCCCATATATATGGATGGAATGTAGTTTGCAACTGAAAAGGAACTTTGTGTTCCCAACAAGCTAGGTGAAGGTCGGCTTTCATACACACATATATCTCTGAAATGAGCATGAGGAGGGACGTTCATTTATCTAGCACAATGGGAACGGTTTCAGGAGAAACTTTTAGTCTGTTTTCTCAGTCTGTATCCTAGTGCCGGTTTGAAGTTCCTGCAATTTTCAATGTAAAAGCGATTTGAATCTACTACATCCCCATATATATGGATGGGGTGAAGTTTGCAACTGAAAAGACACTTTGTGTTCCCAAGAATCTAGGTGAAACACGGCTTTCACACACAATTATCGCTCAGAACTGAGCATGTGGAGAGACGTTCGTTCATCTAGCACAAAGGGAACAGGTTGCAAGAGAAACGTTTAGTCTGAATTCTCAGTCTGTTTCCTTGTGCCGTTTTGAAATTCCTGCAATTTTCACTGAAATTCAGTGTCGGAGCTAATACCTACCCACATATATGGATGGAGTGTAGTTTACACCTGGAAAGAAACTTTGTGTTCCCAACAATCTAGGTGAAGGACGGCTTTCACAAGCACATTATCTCTCAGAACTGAGCATTTGGAGAGAAGTTCGTTCATCTATCACTTAGTGAACGGGTTGCAGGAGAATCTTTTACTATGGTTTCTCAGTCTGTTTCCTAGTGCCGGTTAGATGTTCCTGCAATTTTCACTGTAAAAGAGATTTGGAGATTGTACCTCCCCTTATATATGGATGGATTGTAGTTTTCAACTGAAGAGACAATTTGCTTTCCCAACTCTTTATTTGAAGAACGGCTTTCACACACAGTTATCTCTCAGAAATGAGCATGTGGAGATACGTTCTTTGAAATAGCACAAAGGGAACGGGTAGCAGGGGAAACTATAGTCTGGTTTCTCCGTCTGTTTCCTAGTGCTGGTTTTAAGTTCCTGCAGTTTTCACTGTAAAACCGAGTTGGAGCTAGTTCCTCCCCATATATATGGATGGATTCTAGTTTGTAACCGAAAGAAAATTTGTGTTCATATCATGCTATTTGGAGGACGGCTTTCACACACACTTATCTCTCAGAACTGAGCATGTTGGGAGACTTTCGTTCAACTAGCACAAAGGGAATGATTTGTAAGAAAAACTTTTACAATGTTTTCTCAGTCTGTTTCCTAGTGTCGGGTAGAAGTTTCTGCAGTTAACATTGTAAAACCTAGTTGGACCTTGTACCTACCCATATATATGCATTGGGTGTAGTTTGCACATGAATGAAACTTTTTTTTCATAACAAAATATATGAAGTACGGCTTTCACACACACTTATCTCTCAGAACTGAGCATGTGGTGAGACGTTCGTTCATCTAGCACATATGAAACGGGTTGCAGGAGAAACTTTTAGTCTGGTTTCTCAGTCTGTTTCCTAGTGCCGGTTTGATGTTCCTGTACCTTTCACTGTAAAACAGAGTTGGAGCTTGTACCTCCCCATATATGTGGATGCAGTGTAGTTTGCAACTGAAAGACACTTTGTGTTCCCAAAAAGCTAGGTGAAGGACGGCTTACATACAAACATATATCTCTGAAATGATCATGTGGAGAGACGTTGGTTCATCTAGCACAAAGTGAATGGTTTGCAAGAGAAAATTTTAGTCTGGGTTCTCAGCCTTTTTCCTAGTGCTGGATTGAAGTTCCTGCATTTTTCACTGCAAAAGCGATTTGGAGCTACTACCTCCCCATATATATGGATGGAGTGTAGTTTGCATCTGAAAAGACACTTTGTGTTCCCAAGAAGCTAGGTGAAGAACGGCTTTCACACACACTTATTTCTCAGAACAGAGCATGTGGAGAGTCTTTCGTTCATCTAGTACAAAGGGAACGATTTGCAGGATAAACGTTTTGTCTGGTTTCTCAGTCTGTTTCCTTGTGCCGGTTTGAAGTTCCTGCAATTTCACTGAAATTCAGTGTTGGAGCTAGTACCTATCAACATATTTGAATGGATTGTGGCTTACAACTGAAAAGAAGCTTTGTGTTCCCAACAATCTAGGTGAAGTACGGCTTTCACAAACACATTATCTCTGAGAACTGAGCATTTGGAGAGAAGTTCGTTCATCTAGCACATAGTGAACGGGTTGCAGGGAAATCTTTTACTCTGGTTTCTCAGTCTGTTTCCTAGTGTCGGATTGAATTTCCTGCAGTTTTCACTGTAACACCGAGTTGGAGCTTCTACCTCCCCATATATATGGATGGATTGTACTTTTCAACTGAAAGAAACTTTGTGTTCATAACAAAATATATGAAGGATGGCTTTCTCACACAAATATCTCTCAGAATTGAGCATGGGGAGGGACTTTCGTTCATCTAGCACAAAGGGAACTGGTTGCAGGAGAAAGTTTTAATCTGGTTTCTCAGTCTGTTTCCTAGTGCCGATTAGAAGTTCCTGCAATTTTCAATTTAAAAGCGATTTGGAACTAATATATCCCCATATAAATGGATGGAGTGTAGTTTGCAACTGAAAAGAAACTTTGTGTTCCCAACAAGCTAGGTGAAGTTCGGCTTTCATACACACTTATATCTCTGAAATGAGCATGTGGAGAGACGTTCATTCATCTAGCACAAAGGGAACGGTTTTCAGGAGAAACTTTTAGTCTGTTTTCTCAGTCTGTATCCTAGTGCCGGTTTGAAGTTCCTGCAATTTTCACTGTAAAATCGATTTGTAGCTAGTACCTCCCCATATATATGGATGGAGTGTAGTTTGCAACAGAAAAGAAACTTTGTGTGCCCAACTAGCTATGTGAAGGACGGCTTTCACACACAATTATCTCTCAGAACTGAGCTAGTGGAGCAACTTTCGTTCATCTAGCACAAAAGGACGGGTTGCAGGAGAAACAAATTTTCTGGTTTCTCAGTCTGTTTCCTAGTGCTTGTTTGAAATTCCTGCAGTTTTCACTGTAATAGAGAGTTGGAGCTATTAAATCCCTATATATATGGATGGAGTGTTGTTTGCAAAAGAAAAGACACTTTGTGTTCCCAACAAGCTAGGTAGAGGACAGCTTTCATACACACTTATATCTCTGAAATGAGCATGTGGAGAGACGTTCATTCATCTAGCACAAAGGGAACGGGTTGCAGGAGAAAATTTTAGTCTTGTTTCCCAGTCTGTTTCCTAGCGCCGGTTTGATGTTCCTGCAATTTTCACAGTAAAAGCGATTTGGAGCTAGTACCTCCCCATATATATGGATGGAGTGTAGTTAGCAACTGAAAGAAACTTTGTGTTCATAACAAGGTATATGAAGGACGGCTTTCACACACACTTATCTCTCAGAAATGAGCATGTGGAGATATATTCGTTCAACTAGCACAATTGGACCGGGTCGCAGGAGAAATTTTATTCTGGTTTCTCAGTCCGTTTCCTAGTGCCTGTTAGAAGTTCCTGCAGTTTTCACTATAATACCGAGTTGGAGCTTGTACATCCCCATAGATATGGATGGAATGTAGTTTGCAACTGAAAAGGAACTTTGTGTTCCCAACAAGCTAGGTGAAGGTCGGCTTTCATACACACATATATCTCTGAAATAAGCATGAGGAGGGACGTTCATTCATCTAGCACAAAGGGAACGGTTTTCAGGAGAAACTTTTAGTCTGTTTTCTCAGTCTGTATCCTAGTGCCGGTTTGAAGTTCCTGCAATTTTCAATGTAAAAGCGATTTGGATCTACTACATCCCCATATATATGGATGGGGTGAAGTTTGCAACTGAAAAGACACTTTGTGTTCCCAAGAATCTAGGTGAAACACGGCTTTCACACACAATTATCGCTCAGAACTGAGCATGTGGAGAGACGTTCGTTCATCTAGCACAAAGGGAACAGGTTGCAAGAGAAACGTTTAGTCTGAATTCTCAGTCTGTTTCCTTGTGCCGGTTTGAAGTTCCTGCAATTTTCACTGAAATTCAGTGTAGGAGCTAATACCTACCCACATATATGGATGGATTGTAGTTTACACCTGGAAAGAAACTTTGTGTTCCCAACAATCTAGGTGAAGGACGGCTTTCACAAACACATTATCTCTGAGAAGTGAGCATTTGGAGAGAATTTCGTTCATCTAGCACATAGAGAACGTGTTGCAGGGAATTTTTACTCTGGTTTCTCAGTCTATTTCTTAGTGCCGTTTTGAAGTTCCTGCAATTTTCACTGTAAAATCGATCTGTACCTAGTACCTCCCCATATATTTGGATGGAGTGTAGTTTGCAACAGAAAAGAAATTTTGTGTGCCCAACAAGCTATTTGAAGGACGGTTTTCACACAAAATTATCTCTCAGAACTGAGCTAGTGGAGCGACTTTCTTTCATCTAGCACAAAAGGAACGGGATGGAGGAAAAACTTTTACTCTGGTTACTCAGTCTGTTTCATAGTGCCGGTTTCAATTTCCTGCAGTTTTCACTGTAAAACCGAGTTGGGGTTAGAACCACCCCATCTATAAGAATGGAGTGTAGTTTGCAACTGAATAGAAACTATGTGTTACCTACAAGCTTGGTGAAGGAAGGCTTTCAAACACACTTATCTCTCAGGAATGAGCATGTGTAGAGACGTTCGTTCATCTAGCCAAAATGGAACGTGTTGCAGTAGAAAGTTTAAGTGTGTTTTGTCAGTCTGTTTCTTAGTGCCGGTTTGAAGTTCCTGCAGTTTTCACTGTAAAACTGAGTTGGAGCTAGAACCTCCCCATATATATGGAGTGAGTTTAGTTTGCAACTGAAAAGATACATTGTGTTCCCAAAAATATATGTGAAGAACCGATTACATACTTACTTATATCTTTGAAATGAGCATGTGGAGAGACGATCGTTCATATAGCACAAAAGGAACGGTTTGGAGGAGGAAATTTTAGTCTGCTTTTTCAGTCTGTTTCTTAGTGCCGGTTTGAAGTTCCTGCAGTTTTCAGTGTAAAATCGATTTGGAGCTAGTACCTCCCCATATATATGGATGGAGTGTAGTTTGCATCTGAAAAGAATCTATTTGTGCAAAATAAGCTAGGTGAAGGACGGCCTTCACACACACTTACCTCTCAGAACTGAGCTAATTGAGAGACTCTCATTCATCTTGCACAAAAGGAACAGGATGCAGGAGAAACTTTTAGTCTGGTTCCTCAGTATCTTTCTTAGTGCCGTTTTGTTGTTCTAGCAATTTACACTGTAAAACCGAGTTGGAGCTTGTACTTCCCCTAGATATATGGATATAGTGTAGTTTGCAACTGAAAAGAATCTTTGTGTTCCCAAAAATCTAGGTGAAGGACGGCTTTCACAAGCACATTATCTCTCAGAAATGAGCATTTGGAGAGAAGTTCGTTCATCTATCACTTAGTGAACGGGTTGCAGGAGAATCTTTTACTATGGTTTCTCAGTCTGTTTCCTAGTGCCGGTTTCATGTTCCTGCAGTTTTCACTGTAAAACAGATTTGAGGCTCCTACCTACCCATATATATATAGATGGAGTTTAGTTTGCAACTGAATAGAAACTTTGTGTTCCCTACAAACTTGGTGAAGTTAGGCTTTCACACAAACTTATCTCTCAGAACTGAGCATGTGGACTGACGTTCGTTCATCTAGCACAAAGAGAAATGGTTGCAGGTGAAACTTTTACTCTGGTTTCTTAGTCGGTTTCCTAGTGCCGGTTTGAAGTTCCTGCAGTTTTCACTGTAAAACGGACTTCGAGCTAGTACGTCCCCATATATATGGATGGAGTGTAGTTTGCTTCTGAAAAGAAACTATTTGTGCCCAACAAGCTAGGTGAAGTACGGCTTTCACATACACTTAACTCTCAGAACTGAGCTAGTGGAGAGACTTTCGTTCATCTAGCACAAAAGGAACGGGTTGTAGGGGAAAATTTTAGACTGGTTTCTCAGTCTGTTTCCTAGTGCCGGTTAGATGTTCCTGCAATTTTCACTGTAAAAGAGATTTGGAGATTGTACCTCCCCTTATATATGGATGGATTGTAGTTTTCAACTGAAGAGACACTTTGCTTTCCCAACTCTTTATTTGAAGAACGGCTTTCACACACAGTTATCTCTCAGAAATGAGCATGTGGAGATACGTTCTTTGAAATAGCACAAAGGGAACGGGTAGCAGGGGAAACTATAGTCTGGTTTCTCCGTCTGTTTCCTAGTGCTGGTTTTAAGTTCCTGCAGTTTTCACTGTAAAACCGAGTTGGAGCTAGTTCCTCCCCATATATATGGATGGATTCTAGTTTGTAACCGAAAGAAAATTTGTGTTCATATCATGCTATTTGGAGGACGGCTTTCACACACACTTATCTCTCAGAACTGAGCATGTTGGGAGACTTTCGTTCAACTAGCACAAAAGGAATGATTTGTAAGAAAAACTTTTACAATGTTTTCTCAGTCTGTTTCCTAGTGTCGGGTAGAAGTTTCTGCAGTTAACATTGTAAAACCTAGTTGGACCTTGTACCTACCCATATATATGCATTGGGTGTAGTTTGCACCTGAATGAAACTTTTTTTTCATAACAAAATATATGAAGTACAGCTTTCACACACACTTATCTCTCAGAACTGAGCATGTGGTGAGATGTTCGTTCATCTAGCACATATGAAACGGGTTGCAGGAGAAACTTTTAGTCTGGTTTCTCAGTCTGTTTCCTAGTGCCGGTTTGATGTTCCTGTACCTTTCACTGTAAAACAGAGTTGGAGCTTGTACCTCCCCATATATGTGGATGCAGTGTAGTTTGCAACTGAAAGACACTTTGTGTTCCCAAAAAGCTAGGTGAAGGACGGCTTACATACAAACATATATCTCTGAAATGATCATGTGGAGAGACGTTGGTTCATCTAGCACAAAGTGAACGGTTTGCAAGAGAAAATTTTAGTCTGGGTTCTCAGCCTTTTTCCTAGTGCTGGATTGAAGTTCCTGCATTTTTCACTGCAAAAGCGATTTGGAGCTACTACCTCCCCATATATATGGATGGAGTGTAGTTTGCATCTGAAAAGACACTTTGTGTTCCCAAGAAGCTAGGTGAAGAACGGCTTTCACACACACTTATTTCTCAGAACAGAGCATGTGGAGAGTCTTTCGTTCATCTAGTACAAAGGGAACGAGTTGCAGGATAAACGTTTTGTCTGGTTTCTCAGTCTGTTTCCTTGTGCCGGTTTGAAGTTCCTGCAATTTTCACTGAAATTCAGTGTTGGAGCTAGTACCTATCAACATATTTGAATGGATTGTGGCTTACAACTGAAAAGAAGCTTTGTGTTCCCAACAATCTAGGTGAAGTACGGCTTTCACAAACACATTATCTCTGAGAACTCAGCATTTGGAGAGAAGTTCGTTCATCTAGCACATAGTGAACGGGTTGCAGGGAAATCTTTTACTCTGGTTTCTCAGTCTGTTTCCTAGTGTCGGATTGAATTTCCTGCAGTTTTCACTGTAACACCGAGTTGGAGCTACTACCTCCCCATATATATGGATGGATTGTACTTTTCAACTGAAAGAAACTTTGTGTTCATAACAAAATATATGAAGGATGGCTTTCTCACACAAATATCTCTCAGAATTGAGCATGGGGAGGGACTTTCGTTCATCTAGCACAAAGGGAACTGGTTGCAGGAGAAAGTTTTAATCTGGTTTCTCAGTCTGTTTCCTAGTGCCGATTAGAAGTTCCTGCAATTTTCAATTTAAAAGCGATTTGGAACTAATATATCCCCATATAAATGGATGGAGTGTAGTTTGCAACTGAAAAGAAACTTTGTGTTCCCAACAAGCTAGGTGAAGTTCGGCTTTCATACACACTTATATCTCTGAAATGAGCATGTGGAGAGACGTTCATTCATCTAGCACAAAGGGAACGGTTTTCAGGAGAAACTTTTAGTCTGTTTTCTCAGTCTGTATCCTAGTGCCGGTTTGAAGTTCCTGCAATTTTCACTGTAAAATCGATTTGTAGCTAGTACCTCCCCATATATATGGATGGAGTGTAGTTTGCAACAGAAAAGAAACTTTGTGTGCCCAACTAGCTATGTGAAGGACGGCTTTCACACACAATTATCTCTCAGAATTGAGCTAGTGGAGCAACTTTCGTTCATCTAGCACAAAAGGACGGGTTGCAGGAGAAACAAATTTTCTGGTTTCTCAGTCTGTTTCCTAGTGCTTGTTTGAAATTCCTGCAGTTTTCACTGTAAAAGAGAGTTGGAGCTATTAAATCCCTATATATATGGATGGAGTGTTGTTTGCAAAAGAAAAGACACTTTGTGTTCCCAACAAGCTAGGTAGAGGACAGCTTTCATACACACTTATCTCTCAGAACTGAGCATGTTGGGAGACTTTCGTTCAACTAGCACAAAAGGAATGATTTGTAAGAAAAACTTTTACAATGTTTTCTCAGTCTGTTTCCTAGTGTCGGGTAGAAGTTTCTGCAGTTAACATTGTAAAACCTAGTTGGACCTTGTACCTACCCATATATATGCATTGGGTGTAGTTTGCACCTGAATGAAACTTTTTTTCATAACAAAATATATGAAGTACAGCTTTCACACACACTTATCTCTCAGAACTGAGCATGTGGTGAGATGTTCGTTCATCTAGCACATATGAAACGGGTTGCAGGAGAAACTTTTAGTCTGGTTTCTCAGTCTGTTTCCTAGTGCCGGTTTGATGTTCCTGTACCTTTCACTGTAAAACAGAGTTGGAGCTTGTACCTCCCCATATATGTGGATGCAGTGTAGTTTGCAACTGAAAGACACTTTGTGTTCCCAAAAAGCTAGGTGAAGGACGGCTTACATACAAACATATATCTCTGAAATGATCATGTGGAGAGACGTTGGTTCATCTAGCACAAAGTGAACGGTTTGCAAGAGAAAATTTTAGTCTGGGTTCTCAGCCTTTTTCCTAGTGCTGGATTGAAGTTCCTGCATTTTTCACTGCAAAAGCGATTTGGAGCTACTACCTCCCCATATATGGATGGAGTGTAGTTTGCATCTGAAAAGACACTTTGTGTTCCCAAGAAGCTAGGTGAAGAACGGCTTTCACACACACTTATTTCTCAGAACAGAGCATGTGGAGAGTCTTTCGTTCATCTAGTACAAAGGGAACGAGTTGCAGGATAAACGTTTTGTCTGGTTTCTCAGTCTGTTTCCTTGTGCCGGTTTGAAGTTCCTGCAATTTTCACTGAAATTCAGTGTTGGAGCTAGTACCTATCAACATATTTGAATGGATTGTGGCTTACAACTGAAAAGAAGCTTTGTGTTCCCAACAATCTAGGTGAAGTACGGCTTTCACAAACACATTATCTCTGAGAACTCAGCATTTGGAGAGAAGTTCGTTCATCTAGCACATAGTGAACGGGTTGCAGGGAAATCTTTTACTCTGGTTTCTCAGTCTGTTTCCTAGTGTCGGATTGAATTTCCTGCAGTTTTCACTGTAACACCGAGTTGGAGCTACTACCTCCCCATATATATGGATGGATTGTACTTTTCAACTGAAAGAAACTTTGTGTTCATAACAAAATATATGAAGGATGGCTTTCTCACACAAATATCTCTCAGAATTGAGCATGGGGAGGGACTTTCGTTCATCTAGCACAAAGGGAACTGGTTGCAGGAGAAAGTTTTAATCTGGTTTCTCAGTCTGTTTCCTAGTGCCGATTAGAAGTTCCTGCAATTTTCAATTTAAAAGCGATTTGGAACTAATATATCCCCATATAAATGGATGGAGTGTAGTTTGCAACTGAAAAGAAACTTTGTGTTCCCAACAAGCTAGGTGAAGTTCGGCTTTCATACACACTTATATCTCTGAAATGAGCATGTGGAGAGACGTTCATTCATCTAGCACAAAGGGAACGGTTTTCAGGAGAAACTTTTAGTCTGTTTTCTCAGTCTGTATCCTAGTGCCGGTTTGAAGTTCCTGCAATTTTCACTGTAAAATCGATTTGTAGCTAGTACCTCCCCATATATATGGATGGAGTGTAGTTTGCAACAGAAAAGAAACTTTGTGTGCCCAACTAGCTATGTGAAGGACGGCTTTCACACACAATTATCTCTCAGAATTGAGCTAGTGGAGCAACTTTCGTTCATCTAGCACAAAAGGACGGGTTGCAGGAGAAACAAATTTTCTGGTTTCTCAGTCTGTTTCCTAGTGCTTGTTTGAAATTCCTGCAGTTTTCACTGTAAAAGAGAGTTGGAGCTATTAAATCCCTATATATATGGATGGAGTGTTGTTTGCAAAAGAAAAGACACTTTGTGTTCCCAACAAGCTAGGTAGAGGACAGCTTTCATACACACTTATATCTCTGAAATGAGCATGTGGAGAGACGTTCATTCATCTAGCACAAAGGGAACGGGTTGCAGGAGAAAATTATAGTCTGGTTTCCCAGTCTGTTTCCTAGCGCCGGTTTGATGTTCCTGCAATTTTCACAGTAAAAGCGATTTGGAGCTAGTACCTCCCCATATATATGGATGGAGTGTAGTTAGCAACTGAAAGAAACTTTGTGTTCATAACAAGGTATATGAAGGACGGCTTTCACACACACTTATCTCTCAGTAATGAGCATGTGGAGATATATTCGTTCAACTAGCACAATTGGACCGGGTCGCAGGAGAAATTTTATTCTGGTTTCTCAGTCCGTTTCCTAGTGCCTGTTAGAAGTTCCTGCAGTTTTCACTATAATACCGAGTTGGAGCTTGTACATCCCCATATATATGGATGGAATGTAGTTTGCAACTGAAAAGGAACTTTGTGTTCCCAACAAGCTAGGTGAAGGTCGGCTTTCATACACACATATATCTCTGAAATAAGCATGAGGAGGGACGTTCATTCATCTAGCACAAAGGGAACGGTTTTCAGGAGAAACTTTTAGTCTGTTTTCTCAGTCTGTATCCTAGTGCCGGTTTGAAGTTCCTGCAATTTTCAATGTAAAAGCGATTTGGATCTACTACATCCCCATATATATGGATGGGGTGAAGTTTGCAACTGAAAAGACACTTTGTGTTCCCAAGAATCTAGGTGAAACACGGCTTTCACACACAATTATCGCTCAGAACTGAGCATGTGGAGAGACGTTCGTTCATCTAGCACAAAGGGAACAGGTTGCGAGAGAAACGTTTAGTCTGAATTCTCAGTCTGTTTCCTTGTGCCGGTTTGAAGTTCCTGCAATTTTCACTGAAATTCAGTGTAGGAGCTAATACCTACCCACATATATGGATGGATTGTAGTTTACACCTGGAAAGAAACTTTGTGTTCCCAACAATCTAGGTGAAGGACGGCTTTCACAAACACATTATCTCTGAGAAGTGAGCATTTGGAGAGAATTTCGTTCATCTAGCACATAGAGAACGTGTTGCAGGGAATTTTTACTCTGGTTTCTCAGTCTATTTCTTAGTGCCGTTTTGAAGTTCCTGCAGTTTTCACTGTAAAATCGATCTGTAGCTAGTACCTCCCCATATATTTGGATGGAGTGTAGTTTGCAACAGAAAAGAAATTTTGTGTGCCCAACAAGCTATTTGAAGGACGGTTTTCACACAAAATTATCTCTCAGAACTGAGCTAGTGGAGCGACTTTCTTTCATCTAGCACAAAAGGAACGGGATGGAGGAAAAACTTTTACTCTGGTTACTCAGTCTGTTTCATAGTGCCGGTTTCAATTTCCTGCAGTTTTCACTGTAAAACCGAGTTGGGGTTAGAACCACCCCATCTATAAGAATGGAGTGTAGTTTGCAACTGAATAGAAACTATGTGTTACCTACAAGCTTGGTGAAGGAAGGCTTTCAAACACACTTATCTCTCAGGAATGAGCATGTGTAGAGACGTTCGTTCATCTAGCCAAAATGGAACGTGTTGCAGTAGAAAGTTTAAGTGTGTTTTGTCAGTCTGTTTCTTAGTGCCGGTTTGAAGTTCCTGCAGTTTTCACTGTAAAACTGAGTTGGAGCTAGAACCTCCCCATATATATGGAGTGAGTTTAGTTTGCAACTGAAAAGATACATTGTGTTCCCAAAAATATATGTGAAGAACCGATTACATACTTACTTATATCTTTGAAATGAGCATGTGGAGAGACGATCGTTCATATAGCACAAAAGGAACGGTTTGGAGGAGGAAATTTTAGTCTGCTTTTTCAGTCTGTTTCTTAGTGCCGGTTTGAAGTTCCTGCAGTTTTCAGTGTAAAATCGATTTGGAGCTAGTACCTCCCCATATATATGGATGGAGTGTAGTTTGCATCTAAAAAGAATCTATTTGTGCAAAATAAGCTAGGTGAAGGACGGCTTTCACACACACTTACCTCTCAGAACTGAGCTAATTGAGAGACTCTCATTCATCTTGCACAAAAGGAACAGGATGCAGGAGAAACTTTTAGTCTGGTTCCTCAGTATCTTTCTTAGTGACGTTTTGTTGTTCTAGCAATTTACACTGTAAAACCGAGTTGGAGCTTGTACTTCCCCTAGATATATGGATATAGTGTAGTTTGCAACTGAAAAGAATCTTTGTGTTCCCAAAAATCTAGGAGAAGGACGGCTTTCACAAGCACATTATCTCTCAGAACTGAGCATTTGGAGAGAAGTTCGTTCATCTATCACTTAGTGAACGGGTTGCAGGAGAATTTTTACTAAGGTTTCTCAGTCTGTTTCCTAGTGCCGGTTTCATGTTCCTGCAGTTTTCACTGTAAAACAGATTTGAGGCTACTACCTACCCATATATATATAGATGGAGTTTAGTTTGCAACTGAATAGAAACTTTGTGTTCCCTACAAACTTGGTGAAGTTAGGCTTTCACACAAACTTATCTCTCAGAACTGAGCATGTGGACTGACGTTCGTTCATCTAGCACAAAGAGAAAGGGTTGCAGGTGAAACTTTTACTCTGGTTTCTTAGTCGGTTTCCTAGTGCCGGTTTGAAGTTCCTGCAGTTTTCACTGTAAAACGGACTTCGAGCTAGTACGTCCCCATATATATGGATGGAGTGTAGTTTGCTTCTGAAAAGAAACTATTTGTGCCCAACAAGCTAGGTGAAGTACGGCTTTCACATACACTTAACTCTCAGAACTGAGCTAGTGGAGAGACTTTCGTTCATCTAGCACAAAAGGAACGGGTTGTAGGGGAAAATTTTAGACTGGTTTCTCAGTCTGTTTCCTAGTGCCGGTTAGATGTTCCTGCAATTTTCACTGTAAAAGAGATTTGGAGATTGTACCTCCCCTTATATATGGATGGATTGTAGTTTTCAACTGAAGAGACACTTTGCTTTCCCAACTCTTTATTTGAAGAACGGCTTTCACACACAGTTATCTCTCAGAAATGAGCATGTGGAGATACGTTCTTTGAAATAGCACAAAGGGAACGGGTAGCAGGGGAAACTATAGTCTGGTTTCTCCGTCTGTTTCCTAGTGCTGGTTTTAAGTTCCTGCAGTTTTCACTGTAAAACCGAGTTGGAGCTAGTTCCTCCCCATATATATGGATGGATTCTAGTTTGTAACCGAAAGAAAATTTGTGTTCATATCATGCTATTTGGAGGACGGCTTTCACACACACTTATCTCTCAGAACTGAGCATGTTGGGAGACTTTCGTTCAACTAGCACAAAAGGAATGATTTGTAAGAAAAACTTTTACAATGTTTTCTCAGTCTGTTTCCTAGTGTCGGGTAGAAGTTTCTGCAGTTAACATTGTAAAACCTAGTTGGACCTTGTACCTACCCATATATATGCATTGGGTGTAGTTTGCACCTGAATGAAACTTTTTTTTCATAACAAAATATATGAAGTACAGCTTTCACACACACTTATCTCTCAGAACTGAGCATGTGGTGAGATGTTCGTTCATCTAGCACATATGAAACGGGTTGCAGGAGAAACTTTTAGTCTGGTTTCTCAGTCTGTTTCCTAGTGCCGGTTTGATGTTCCTGTACCTTTCACTGTAAAACAGAGTTGGAGCTTGTACCTCCCCATATATGTGGATGCAGTGTAGTTTGCAACTGAAAGACACTTTGTGTTCCCAAAAAGCTAGGTGAAGGACGGCTTACATACAAACATATATCTCTGAAATGATCATGTGGAGAGACGTTGGTTCATCTAGCACAAAGTGAACGGTTTGCAAGAGAAAATTTTAGTCTGGGTTCTCAGCCTTTTTCCTAGTGCTGGATTGAAGTTCCTGCATTTTTCACTGCAAAAGCGATTTGGAGCTACTACCTCCCCATATATATGGATGGAGTGTAGTTTGCATCTGAAAAGACACTTTGTGTTCCCAAGAAGCTAGGTGAAGAACGGCTTTCACACACACTTATTTCTCAGAACAGAGCATGTGGAGAGTCTTTCGTTCATCTAGTACAAAGGGAACGAGTTGCAGGATAAACGTTTTGTCTGGTTTCTCAGTCTGTTTCCTTGTGCCGGTTTGAAGTTCCTGCAATTTTCACTGAAATTCAGTGTTGGAGCTAGTACCTATCAACATATTTGAATGGATTGTGGCTTACAACTGAAAAGAAGCTTTGTGTTCCCAACAATCTAGGTGAAGTACGGCTTTCACAAACACATTATCTCTGAGAACTCAGCATTTGGAGAGAAGTTCGTTCATCTAGCACATAGTGAACGGGTTGCAGGGAAATCTTTTACTCTGGTTTCTCAGTCTGTTTCCTAGTGTCGGATTGAATTTCCTGCAGTTTTCACTGTAACACCGAGTTGGAGCTACTACCTCCCCATATATATGGATGGATTGTACTTTTCAACTGAAAGAAACTTTGTGTTCATAACAAAATATATGAAGGATGGCTTTCTCACACAAATATCTCTCAGAATTGAGCATGGGGAGGGACTTTCGTTCATCTAGCACAAAGGGAACTGGTTGCAGGAGAAAGTTTTAATCTGGTTTCTCAGTCTGTTTCCTAGTGCCGATTAGAAGTTCCTGCAATTTTCAATTTAAAAGCGATTTGGAACTAATATATCCCCATATAAATGGATGGAGTGTAGTTTGCAACTGAAAAGAAACTTTGTGTTCCCAACAAGCTAGGTGAAGTTCGGCTTTCATACACACTTATATCTCTGAAATGAGCATGTGGAGAGACGTTCATTCATCTAGCACAAAGGGAACGGTTTTCAGGAGAAACTTTTAGTCTGTTTTCTCAGTCTGTATCCTAGTGCCGGTTTGAAGTTCCTGCAATTTTCACTGTAAAATCGATTTGTAGCTAGTACCTCCCCATATATATGGATGGAGTGTAGTTTGCAACAGAAAAGAAACTTTGTGTGCCCAACTAGCTATGTGAAGGACGGCTTTCACACACAATTATCTCTCAGAATTGAGCTAGTGGAGCAACTTTCGTTCATCTAGCACAAAAGGACGGGTTGCAGGAGAAACAAATTTTCTGGTTTCTCAGTCTGTTTCCTAGTGCTTGTTTGAAATTCCTGCAGTTTTCACTGTAAAAGAGAGTTGGAGCTATTAAATCCCTATATATATGGATGGAGTGTTGTTTGCAAAAGAAAAGACACTTTGTGTTCCCAACAAGCTAGGTAGAGGACAGCTTTCATACACACTTATCTCTCAGAACTGAGCATGTTGGGAGACTTTCGTTCAACTAGCACAAAAGGAATGATTTGTAAGAAAAACTTTTACAATGTTTTCTCAGTCTGTTTCCTAGTGTCGGGTAGAAGTTTCTGCAGTTAACATTGTAAAACCTAGTTGGACCTTGTACCTACCCATATATATGCATTGGGTGTAGTTTGCACCTGAATGAAACTTTTTTTTCATAACAAAATATATGAAGTACAGCTTTCACACACACTTATCTCTCAGAACTGAGCATGTGGTGAGATGTTCGTTCATCTAGCACATATGAAACGGGTTGCAGGAGAAACTTTTAGTCTGGTTTCTCAGTCTGTTTCCTAGTGCCGGTTTGATGTTCCTGTACCTTTCACTGTAAAACAGAGTTGGAGCTTGTACCTCCCCATATATGTGGATGCAGTGTAGTTTGCAACTGAAAGACACTTTGTGTTCCCAAAAAGCTAGGTGAAGGACGGCTTACATACAAACATATATCTCTGAAATGATCATGTGGAGAGACGTTGGTTCATCTAGCACAAAGTGAACGGTTTGCAAGAGAAAATTTTAGTCTGGGTTCTCAGCCTTTTTCCTAGTGCTGGATTGAAGTTCCTGCATTTTTCACTGCAAAAGCGATTTGGAGCTACTACCTCCCCATATATATGGATGGAGTGTAGTTTGCATCTGAAAAGACACTTTGTGTTCCCAAGAAGCTAGGTGAAGAACGGCTTTCACACACACTTATTTCTCAGAACAGAGCATGTGGAGAGTCTTTCGTTCATCTAGTACAAAGGGAACGAGTTGCAGGATAAACGTTTTGTCTGGTTCTCAGTCTGTTTCCTTGTGCCGGTTTGAAGTTCCTGCAATTTTCACTGAAATTCAGTGTTGGAGCTAGTACCTATCAACATATTTGAATGGATTGTGGCTTACAACTGAAAAGAAGCTTTGTGTTCCCAACAATCTAGGTGAAGTACGGCTTTCACAAACACATTATCTCTGAGAACTCAGCATTTGGAGAGAAGTTCGTTCATCTAGCACATAGTGAACGGGTTGCAGGGAAATCTTTTACTCTGGTTTCTCAGTCTGTTTCCTAGTGTCGGATTGAATTTCCTGCAGTTTTCACTGTAACACCGAGTTGGAGCTACTACCTCCCCATATATATGGATGGATTGTACTTTTCAACTGAAAGAAACTTTGTGTTCATAACAAAATATATGAAGGATGGCTTTCTCACACAAATATCTCTCAGAATTGAGCATGGGGAGGGACTTTCGTTCATCTAGCACAAAGGGAACTGGTTGCAGGAGAAAGTTTTAATCTGGTTTCTCAGTCTGTTTCCTAGTGCCGATTAGAAGTTCCTGCAATTTTCAATTTAAAAGCGATTTGGAACTAATATATCCCCATATAAATGGATGGAGTGTAGTTTGCAACTGAAAAGAAACTTTGTGTTCCCAACAAGCTAGGTGAAGTTCGGCTTTCATACACACTTATATCTCTGAAATGAGCATGTGGAGAGACGTTCATTCATCTAGCACAAAGGGAACGGTTTTTCAGGAGAAACTTTTAGTCTGTTTTCTCAGTCTGTATCCTAGTGCCGGTTTGAAGTTCCTGCAATTTTCACTGTAAAATCGATTTGTAGCTAGTACCTCCCCATATATATGGATGGAGTGTAGTTGCAACAGAAAAGAAACTTTGTGTGCCCAACTAGCTATGTGAAGGACGGCTTTCACACACAATTATCTCTCAGAATTGAGCTAGTGGAGCAACTTTCGTTCATCTAGCACAAAAGGACGGGTTGCAGGAGAAACAAATTTTCTGGTTTCTCAGTCTGTTTCCTAGTGCTTGTTTGAAATTCCTGCAGTTTTCACTGTAAAAGAGAGTTGGAGCTATTAAATCCCTATATATATGGATGGAGTGTTGTTTGCAAAAGAAAAGACACTTTGTGTTCCCAACAAGCTAGGTAGAGGACAGCTTTCATACACACTTATCTCTCAGAACTGAGCATGTTGGGAGACTTTCGTTCAACTAGCACAAAAGGAATGATTTGTAAGAAAAACTTTTACAATGTTTTCTCAGTCTGTTTCCTAGTGTCGGGTAGAAGTTTCTGCAGTTAACATTGTAAAACCTAGTTGGACCTTGTACCTACCCATATATATGCATTGGGTGTAGTTTGCACCTGAATGAAACTTTTTTTTCATAACAAAATATATGAAGTACAGCTTTCACACACACTTATCTCTCAGAACTGAGCATGTGGTGAGATGTTCGTTCATCTAGCACATATGAAACGGGTTGCAGGAGAAACTTTTAGTCTGGTTTCTCAGTCTGTTTCCTAGTGCCGGTTTGATGTTCCTGTACCTTTCACTGTAAAACAGAGTTGGAGCTTGTACCTCCCCATATATGTGGATGCAGTGTAGTTTGCAACTGAAAGACACTTTGTGTTCCCAAAAAGCTAGGTGAAGGACGGCTTACATACAAACATATATCTCTGAAATGATCATGTGGAGAGACGTTGGTTCATCTAGCACAAAGTGAACGGTTTGCAAGAGAAAATTTTAGTCTGGGTTCTCAGCCTTTTTCCTAGTGCTGGATTGAAGTTCCTGCATTTTTCACTGCAAAAGCGATTTGGAGCTACTACCTCCCCATATATATGGATGGAGTGTAGTTTGCATCTGAAAAGACACTTTGTGTTCCCAAGAAGCTAGGTGAAGAACGGCTTTCACACACACTTATTTCTCAGAACAGAGCATGTGGAGAGTCTTCGTTCATCTAGTACAAAGGGAACGAGTTGCAGGATAAACGTTTTGTCTGGTTTCTCAGTCTGTTTCCTTGTGCCGGTTTGAAGTTCCTGCAATTTTCACTGAAATTCAGTGTTGGAGCTAGTACCTATCAACATATTTGAATGGATTGTGGCTTACAACTGAAAAGAAGCTTTGTGTTTCCCAACAATCTAGGTGAAGTACGGCTTTCACAAACACATTATCTCTGAGAACTCAGCATTTGGAGAGAAGTTCGTTCATCTAGCACATAGTGAACGGGTTGCAGGGAAATCTTTTACTCTGGTTTCTCAGTCTGTTTCCTAGTGTCGGATTGAATTTCCTGCAGTTTTCACTGTAACACCGAGTTGGAGCTACTACCATCCCCATATATATGGATGGATTGTACTTTTCAACTGAAAGAAACTTTGTGTTCATAACAAAATATATGAAGGATGGCTTTCTCACACAAATATCTCTCAGAATTGAGCATGGGGAGGGACTTTCGTTCATCTAGCACAAAGGGAACTGGTTGCAGGAGAAAGTTTTAATCTGGTTTCTCAGTCTGTTTCCTAGTGCCGATTAGAAGTTCCTGCAATTTTCAATTTAAAAGCGATTTGGAACTAATATATCCCCATATAAATGGATGGAGTGTAGTTTGCAACTGAAAAGAAACTTTGTGTTCCCAACAAGCTAGGTGAAAGTTCGGCTTTCATACACACTTATATCTCTGAAATGAGCATGTGGAGAGACGTTCATTCATCTAGCACAAAGGGAACGGTTTTCAGGAGAAAACTTTTAGTCTGTTTTCTCAGTCTGTATCTAGTGGCCGGTTTGAAGTTCCTGCAATTTTCACTGTAAAATCGATTTGTAGCTAGTACCTCCCCATATATATGGATGGAGTGTAGTTTGCAACAGAAAAGAAACTTTGTGTGCCCAACTAGCTATGTGAAGGACGGCTTTCACACACAATTATCTCTCAGAATTGAGCTAGTGGAGCAAACTTTCGTTCATCTAGCACAAAAGGACGGGTTGCAAGGAGAAACAAATTTTCTGGTTTCTCAGTCTGTTTCCTAGTGCTTGTTTGAAATTCCTGCAGTTTTCACTGTAAAAGAGAGTTGGAGCTATTAAATCCCTATATATATGGATGGAGTGTTGTTTGCAAAAGAAAAGACACTTTGTGTTCCCAACAAGCTAGGTAGAGGACAGCTTTCATACACACTTATCTCTCAGAACTGAGCATGTTGGGAGACTTTCGTTCAACTAGCACAAAAGGAATGATTTGTAAGAAAAACTTTTACAATGTTTTCTCAGTCTGTTTCCTAGTGTCGGGTAGAAGTTTCTGCAGTTAACATTGTAAAACCTAGTTGGACCTTGTACCTACCCATATATATGCATTGGGTGTAGTTTGCACCTGAATGAAACTTTTTTTTCATAACAAAATATATGAAGTACAGCTTTCACACACACTTATCTCTCAGAACTGAGCATGTGGTGAGATGTTCGTTCATCTAGCACATATGAAACGGGTTGCAGGAGAAACTTTTAGTCTGGTTTCTCAGTCTGTTTCCTAGTGCCGGTTTGATGTTCCTGTACCTTTCACTGTAAAACAGAGTTGGAGCTTGTACCTCCCCATATATGTGGATGCAGTGTAGTTTGCAACTGAAAGACACTTTGTGTTCCCAAAAAGCTAGGTGAAGGACGGCTTACATACAAACATATATCTCTGAAATGATCATGTGGAGAGACGTTGGTTCATCTAGCACAAAGTGAACGGTTTGCAAGAGAAAATTTTAGTCTGGGTTCTCAGCCTTTTTCCTAGTGCTGGATTGAAGTTCCTGCATTTTTCACTGCAAAGCGATTTGGAGCTACTACCTCCCCATATATATGGATGGAGTGTAGTTTGCATCTGAAAAGACACTTTGTGTTCCCAAGAAGCTAGGTGAAGAACGGCTTTCACACACACTTATTTCTCAGAACAGAGCATGTGGAGAGTCTTTCGTTCATCTAGTACAAAGGGAACGAGTTTGCAGGATAAACGTTTTGTCTGGTTTCTCAGTCTGTTTCCTTGTGCCGGTTTGAAGTTCCTGCAATTTTCACTGAAATTCAGTGTTGGAGCTAGTACCTATCAACATATTTGAATGGATTGTGGCTTACAACTGAAAAGAAGCTTTGTGTTCCCAACAATCTAGGTGAAGTACGGCTTTCACAAACACATTATCTCTGAGACTCAGCATTTGGAGAGAAGTTCGTTCATCTAGCACATAGTGAACGGGTTGCAGGGAAATCTTTTACTCTGGTTTCTCAGTCTGTTCCTAGTGTCGGATTGAATTTCCTGCAGTTTTCACTGTAACACCGGTTGGAGCTACTACCTCCCCATATATATGGATGGATTGTACTTTTCAACTGAAAGAAACTTTGTGTTCATAACAAAATATATGAAGGAGGCTTTCTCACACAAATATCTCTCAGAATTGAGCATGGGGAGGGACTTCGTTCATCTAGCACAAAGGGAACTGGTTGCAGGAGAAAGTTTTAATCTGGTTTCTCAGTCTGTTTCCTAGTGCCGATTAGAAGTTCCTGCAATTTTCAATATTTAAAAGCGATTTGGAACTAATATATCCCCATTAAATGGATGGAGTGTAGTTTGCAACTGAAAAGAAACTTTGTGTTCCCAACAAGCTAGGTGAAGTTCGGCTTTCATACACACTTATATCTCTGAAATGAGCATGTGGAGAGACGTTCATTCATCTAGCACAAAGGGAACGGTTTTCAGGAGAAACTTTTAGTCTGTTTTCTCAGTCTGTATCCTAGTGCCGGTTTGAAGTTCCTGCAATTTTCACTGTAAAATCGATTTGTAGCTAGTACCTCCCCATATATATGGATGGAGTGTAGTTTGCAACAGAAAGAAACTTTGTGTGCCCAACTAGCTATGTGAAGGACGGCTTTTCACACACAATTATCTCTCAGAATTGAGCTAGTGGAGCAACTTTCGTCATCTAGCACAAAAGGACGGGTTGCAGGAGAAACAAATTTTCTGGGTTTCTCAGTCTGTTTCCTAGTGCTTTGTAAATTCCTGCCAGTTTTCACTGTAAAGGAGTTGGAGCTATTAAATCCCTATATATATGGATGGAGTGTGTTTGCAAAAGAAAAAGACACTTGTGTTCCCAACAAGCTAGGGTAGAGGACAGCTTTCATACACACTTATCTCTCAGAACTGAGCATGTTGGGAGACTTTCGTTCAACTAGCACAAAGGAATGATTTGTAAGAAAAACTTTTACAATGTTTTCTCAGTCTGTTTCCTAGTGTCGGGTAGAAGTTTCTGCAGTTAACATTGTAAAACCTAGTTGGACCTTGTACCCTACCCATATATATGCATTGGGTGTAGTTTGCACCTGAATGAAACTTTTTTTTTCATAACAAAATATATGAAGTACAGCTTTCACACACACTTATCTCTCAGAACTGAGCAGGTGGTGAGATGTTCGTTCATCTAGCACATATGAAACGGGGTTTGCAGGAGAAACTTTTAGTCTGGTTTCTCAGTCTGTTTCCTAGTGCCGGTTTTGATGTTCCTGTACCTTCACTGTAAACAGAGTTGGAGCTTGTACCTCCCCATATATGTGGATGCAGTGTAGTTTGCAACTGAAAGACACTTTGTGTTCCCAAAAGCTAGGTGAAGGACGGCTTACATACAAACATATATCTCTGAAATGATCATGTGGAGAGACGTTGGTTCATCTAGCACAAAGTGAACGGTTTGCAAGAGAAAATTTTAGTCTGGGTTCTTCAGCCTTTTTCCTAGTGCTGGATTGAAGTTCCTGCATTTTCACTGCAAAAGCGATTTGGAGCTACTACCTCCCCATATATATGGATGGAGTGTAGTTTGCATCTTGAAAAGGACACTTTGTGTTCCCAAGAAGCTAGGTGAAGAACGGCTTTCACACACACTTATTCTCAGAACAGAGCATGTGGAGAGTCTTTCGTTCATCTAGTACAAAGGGAACGAGTTGCAGGATAAACGTTTTGTCTGGTTTCTCAGTCTGTTTCCTTGTGCCGGTTTGAAAGTTCCTGCAATTTTCACTGAAATTCAGTGTGGAGCTAGTACCTATCAACATATTTGAATGGATTGTGGCTTACAACTGAAAAGAAGCTTTGTGTTCCCAACAATCTAGGTGAAGTACGGCTTTCACAAACACATTATCTCTGAGAACTCAGCATTTGGAGAGAAGTTCGTTCATCTAGCACATAGTGAACGGGTTGCAGGGAATCTTTTACTCTGGTTTCTCAGTCTGTTTCCTAGTGTCGGATTGAATTTCCTGCAGTTTTCACTGTAACACCGAGTTGGAGCTAACCTCCCCATATATATGGATGGATTGTACTTTTCAACTGAAGAAACTTTGTGTTCAACAAAATATATGAAGGATGGCTTTCTACACAAATATCTCTCAGAATTGAGCATGGGGAGGGACTTTCGTTCATCTAGCACAAAGGGAACTGGTTGCAGGAGAAAGTTTTAATCTGGTTTCTCAGTCTGTTTCCTAGTGCCGATTGAAGTTCCTGCAATTTTCAATTTAAAAGCGATTTGGAACTAATATATCCCCATATAAATGGATGGAGTGTAGTTTGCAACTGAAAAGAAACTTTTGTGTTCCCAACAAGCTAGGTGAAGTTCGGCTTTCATACAACTTATATCTCTGAAATGAGCATGTGGAGAGACGTTCATTCATCTAGCACAAAGGGAACGGTTTTCAGGAGAAACTTTTAGTGTTTTCTCAGTCTGTATCCTAGTGCCGGTTTGAAGTTCCTGCAATTTTCACTGAAAATCGTTGTAGCTAGTACCTCCCATATATATGGATGGAGTGTAGTTTGCAACAGAAAAGAAACTTTGTGTGCCCAACTAGCTATGTGAAGGACGGCTTTCACACACAATTATCTCTCAGAATTGAGCTAGGGCAACTTTCGTTCATCTAGCACAAAAGGACGGGTTGCAGGAGAACAAATTTTCTGGTTTCTCAGTCTGTTTCCTAGTGCTTGTTTGAAATTCCTGCAGTTTCACTGTAAAAGAGAGTTGGAGCTATTAATCCCTATATTATGGATGGAGTGTTGTTTTGCAAAAGAAAAGACACTTTGTGTTCCCAACAAGCTAGGTAGAGGACAGCTTTCATACACACTTATATCTCTGAAATGAGCATGTGGAGAGACGTTCATTCATCTAGCACAAAGGGAACGGGTTGCAGGAGAAAATTTTAGTCTGGTTTCCCAGTCTGTTTCCTAGCGCCGGTTTGATGTTCCTGCAATTTTCACAGTAAAAGCGATTTGGAGCTAGTACCTCCCCATATATATGGATGGAGTGTAGTTAGCAACTGAAAGAAACTTTGTGTTCATAACAAGGTATATGAAGGACGGCTTTCACACACACTTATCTCTCAGAAATGAGCATGTGGAGATATATTCGTTCAACTAGCACAATTGGACCGGGTCGCAGGAGAAATTTTATTCTGGTTTCTCAGTCCGTTTCCTAGTGCCTGTTAGAAGTTCCTGCAGTTTTCACTATAATACCGAGTTGGAGCTTGTACATCCCCATATATATGGATGGAATGTAGTTTGCAACTGAAAAGGAACTTTGTGTTCCCAACAAGCTAGGTGAAGGTCGGCTTTCATACACACATATATCTCTGAAATAAGCATGAGGAGGGACGTTCATTCATCTAGCACAAAGGGAACGGTTTTCAGGAGAAACTTTTAGTCTGTTTTCTCAGTCTGTATCCTAGTGCCGGTTTGAAGTTCCTGCAATTTTCAATGTAAAAGCGATTTGGATCTACTACATCCCCATATATATGGATGGGGTGAAGTTTGCAACTGAAAAGACACTTTGTGTTCCCAAGAATCTAGGTGAAACACGGCTTTCACACACAATTATCGCTCAGAACTGAGCATGTGGAGAGACGTTCGTTCATCTAGCACAAAGGGAACAGGTTGCAAGAGAAACGTTTAGTCTGAATTCTCAGTCTGTTTCCTTGTGCCGGTTTGAAGTTCCTGCAATTTTCACTGAAATTCAGTGTAGGAGCTAATACCTACCCACATATATGGATGGATTGTAGTTTACACCTGGAAAGAAACTTTGTGTTCCCAACAATCTAGGTGAAGGACGGCTTTCACAAACACATTATCTCTGAGAAGTGAGCATTTGGAGAGAATTTCGTTCATCTAGCACATAGAGAACGTGTTGCAGGGAATTTTTACTCTGGTTTCTCAGTCTATTTCTTAGTGCCGTTTTGAAGTTCCTGCAGTTTTCACTGTAAAATCGATTTGTAGCTAGTACCTCCCCATATATTTGGATGGAGTGTAGTTTGCAACAGAAAAGAAATTTTGTGTGCCCAACAAGCTATTTGAAGGACGGTTTTCACACAAAATTATCTCTCAGAACTGAGCTAGTGGAGCGACTTTCTTTCATCTAGCACAAAAGGAACGGGATGCAGGAGAAACTTTTACTCTGGTTACTCAGTCTGTTTCATAGTGCCGGTTTCAATTTCCTGCAGTTTTCACTGTAAAACCGAGTTGGGGTTAGAACCACCCCATCTATAAGAATGGAGTGTAGTTTGCAACTGAATAGAAACTATGTGTTACCTACAAGCTTGGTGAAGGAAGGCTTTCAAACACACTTATCTCTCAGGAATGAGCATGTGTAGAGACGTTCGTTCATCTAGCCAAAATGGAACGTGTTGCAGTAGAAAGTTTAAGTGTGTTTTGTCAGTCTGTTTCTTAGTGCCGGTTTGAAGTTCCTGCAGTTTTCACTGTAAAACTGAGTTGGAGCTAGAACCTCCCCATATATATGGAGTGAGTTTAGTTTGCCAACTGAAAAGATACATTGTGTTCCCAAAAATATATGTGAAGACCGATTACATACTTACTTATATCTTTGAAATGAGCATGTGGAGAGACGATCGTTCATATAGCACAAAAGGAACGGTTTGGAGGAGGAAATTTTAGTCTGCTTTTTCAGTCTGTTTCTTAGTGCCGGTTTGAAGTTCCTGCAGTTTTCAGTGTAAAATCTTTGGAGCTAGTACCTCCCCATATATATGGATGGAGTGTAGTTTGCATCTGAAAAGAATCTATTTGTGCAAAATAAGCTAGGTGAAGGACGGCTTCACACACACTTACCTCTCAGAACTGAGCTAATTGAGAGACTCTCATTCATCTTGCACAAAAGGAACAGGATGCAGGAGAAACTTTTAGTCTGGTTCCTCAGTATCTTTCTTAGTGCCGTTTTGTTGTTCTAGCAATTTACACTGTAAAACCGAGTTGAGCTTGTACTTCCCCTAGAATATATGGAATATAGTGTAGTTTGCAACTGAAAAAGAATCTTTGTGTTCCCAAAAATCTAGGAGAAGGACGGCTTTCACAAGCACATTATCTCTCAGAACTGAGCATTTGGAGAGAAGTTCGTTCATCTATCACTTAGTGACGGGGTGCAGGGAGAATTTTACTAGGTTTCTCAGTCTGTTTCCTAGTGCCGGGTTTCATGTTCCTGCAGTTTTCACTGTAAAACAGATTTGAGGCTACTACCTACCCATAGATATATAGATGGAGTTTTAGTTTTGCAACTGAATAGAAACTTTGTGTTCCCTACAAACTTGGTGAAGTTAGGCTTTCACACAAACTTATCTCTCAGAACTGAGCATGTTGGACTGACGTTCGTTCATCTAGCACAAAGAGAAAGGGTTGCAGGTGAAACTTTTACTCTGGTTTCTTAGTCGGGTGTTCCTAGTGCCGGTTTGAAGTTCCTGCAGTTTTCACTGTAAAAACGGACTTCGAGCTAGTACGTCCCCATATATATGGATGGAGTGTAGTTTGCTTTCTGAAAAGAACTATTTGTGTGCCCAACAAGCTAGGTGAAGTACGGCTTTCACATACACTTACCTCTCAGAAACTGAGCTAGTGGAGAGACTTTCGTTCATCTAGCACAAAAGGAACGGGTTGTAGGGAAAAATTTTAGACTGGTTTCTCAGTCTGTTTCCTAGTGCCGGTTAGATGTTCCTGCAATTTTCACTGTAAAAGAGATTTGGAGATTGTACCCTCCCCTTATATATTGGGATGGATTGTAGTTTTCAACTGAAGAGACACTTTGCTTTCCCAACTCTTTATTTGAAGAACGGCTTTCACACACAGTTATCTCTCAGAAATGAGCATGTGGAGATACGTTCTTTGAAATAGCACAAAGGGAACGGGTAGCAGGGGAAACTATAGTCTGGTTTCTCCGTCTGTTTCCTAGTGCTTGGTTTTAAGTTCCTGCAGTTTTCACTGTAAAACCCGAGTTGGAGCTAGTTTCCTCCCCATATATATGGATGGATTCTAGTTGTAACCGAAAGAAAATTTGTGTTCATATCATGCTATTTGGAGGACGGCTTTTCACACACACTTATCTCTCAGAACTGAGCATGTTGGGAGACTTTCGTTCAACTAGCACAAAAGGAATGATTTGTAAGAAAAACTTTTACAATGTTTTCCTCAGTCTGTTTCCTAGTGTCGGGTAGAAGTTTCTTCTGCAGGTAACATTGTAAAAACCTAGTTGGACCTTGTACCTACCCATATATATGCATTGGGTGTAGTTTGCACCTGAATGAAACTTTTTTTCATAACAAAATATTGAAGTACAGCTTTCACACACACTTATCTCTCAGAACTGAGCATGTGGTGAGATGTTCGTTCATCTAGCACATATGAAACGGGTTGCAGGAGAAACTTTTAGTCTGGTTTCTCAGTCTGTTTCCTAGTGCCGGTTTGATGTTCCTGTACCTTCCACTGTAAAACAGAGTTGGAGCTTGTACCTCCCCATATATGTGGATGCAGTGTAGTTTGCAACTGAAAGACACTTTGTGTTCCCAAAAAGCTAGGTGAAGGACGGCTTACATACAAACATATATCTCTGAAATGATCATGTGGAGAGACGTTGGTTCATCTAGCACAAAGTGAACGGTTTGCAAGAGAAAATTTTAGTCTGGGTTCTCAGCCTTTTCCTAGTGCTGGATTGAAGTTCCTGCATTTTTCACTGCAAAGAAAGCGATTTGGAGCTACTAACCTCCCCATCCCATATATGGATGGAGTGTAGTTTGCATCTGAAAAGACACTTTGTGTTCCCAAGAAGCTAGGTGAAGAACGGCTTTCACACACACTTATTTCTCAGAACAGAGCATGTGGAGAGTCTTTCGTTCATCTAGTACAAAGGGAACGAGTTGCAGGATAAACGTTTTGTCTGGTTTCTCAGTCTGTTTCCTTGTGCCGGTTTGAAGTTCCTGCAATTTTCACTGAAATTCAGTGTTGGAGCTAGTACCGTATCAACATATTTGAATGGATTGTGGCTTACAACTGAAAAGAAGCTTTGTGTTCCCAACAATCTAGGTGAAGTACGGCTTTCACAAACACATTATCTCTGAGAACTCAGCATTTGGAGAGAAGTTCGTTCATCTAGCACATAGTGAACGGGTTGCAGGGAAATCTTTTACTCTGGTTTCTCAGTCTGTTTCCTAGTGTCGGATTGAATTTCCTGCAGTTTTCACTGTAACACCGAGTTGGAGCTACTACCTCCCCATATATATGGATGGATTGTACTTTTCAACTGAAAGAAACTTTGTGTTCATAACAAAATATATGAAGGATGGCTTTCTCACACAAATATCTCTCAGAATTGAGCATGGGGAGGGACTTTCGTTCATCTAGCACAAAGGGAACTGGTTGCAGGAGAAAGTTTTAATCTGGTTTCTCAGTCTGTTTCCTAGTGCCGATTAGAAGTTCCTGCAATTTTTCAATTTAAAAAGCGATTTGGAACTAATATATCCCCATATAAATGGATGGAGTGTAGTTTGCAACTGAAAAGAAACTTTGTGTTCCCAACAAGCTAGGTGAAGTTCGGCTTTTCATACACACTTATATCTCTGAAATGAGCATGTGGAGAGACGTTCATTCATCTAGCACAAAGGGAACGGTTTTCAGGAGAAACTTTTAGTCTGTTTTCTCAGTCTGTATCCTAGTGCCCGGTTTGAAGTTCCTGCAATTTTCACTGTAAAATCGATTTGTAGCTAGTACCTCCCCATATATATGGATGGAGTGTAGTTTGCAACAGAAAAGAACTTTGGTGTGCCCAACTAGCTATGTGAAGGACGGCTTTCACACACAATTATCTCTCAGAATTGAGCTAGTGGAGCAACTTTCGTTCATCTAGCACAAAAGGACGGGTTGCAGGAGAAACAAATTTTCTGGTTTCTCAGTCTGTTTCCTAGTGCTTGTTTGAAATTCCTGCAGTTTTCACTGTAAAAGAGAGTTGGAGCTATTAAATCCCTATATATATGGATGGAGTGTTGTTTGCAAAAGAAAAGACACTTTGTGTTCCCAACAGCTAGGTAGAGGACAGCTTTCATACACACTTATCTCTCAGAACTGAGCATGTTGGGAGACTTTCGTTCAACTAGCACAACAAGGAATGATTTGTAAGAAAAACTTTTACAATGTTTTCTCAGTCTGTTTCCTAGTGTCGGGTAGAAGTTTCTGCAGTTAACATTGTAAAACCTAGTTGGACCTTGTACCTACCCATATATATGCATTGGGTGTAGTTTGCACCTGAATGAAACTTTTTTTTCATAACAAATATATGAAGTACAGCTTTCACACACACTTATCTCTCAGAACTGAGCATGTGGTGAGATGTTCGTTCATCTAGCACATATGAAACGGGTTGCAGGAGAAACTTTTAGTCCTGGTTTCTCAGTCTGTTTCCTAGTGCCGGTTTGATGTTCCTGTACCTTTCACTGTAAAACAGAGTTGGAGCTTGTACCTCCCCATATATGTGGATGCAGTGTAGTTTGCAACTGAAAGACACTTTGTGTTCCCAAAAAGCTAGGTGAAGGACGGCTTACATACAACATATATCTCTGAAATGATCATGTGGAGAGACGTTGGTTCATCTAGCACAAAGTGAACGGTTTGCAAGAGAAAATTTTAGTCTGGGTTCTCAGCCTTTTTCCTAGTGCTGGATTGAAGTTCCTGCATTTTTCACTGCAAAAGCGATTTGGAGCTACTACCCTCCCCATATATATGGATGGAGTGTAGTTTGCATCTGAAAAGACACTTTGTGTTCCCAAGAAGCTAGGTGAAGAACGGCTTTCACACACACTTATTTCTCAGAACAGAGCATGTGGAGAGTCTTTCGTTCATCTAGTACAAAGGGAACGAGTTGCAGGATAAACGTTTTGTCTGGTTTCTCAGTCTGTTTCCTTGTGCCGGTTTGAAGTTCCTGCAATTTCACTGAAATTCAGTGTTGGAGCTAGTACCTATCAACATATTTGAATGGATTGTGGCTTACAACTGAAAAGAAGCTTTGTGTTCCCAACAATCTAGGTGAAGTACGGGCTTTCACAAACACATTATCTCTGAGAACTCAGCATTTGGAGAGAAGTTCGTTCATCTAGCACATAGTGAACGGGTTGCAGGGAAATCTTTTACTCTGGTTTCTCAGTCTGTTTCCTAGTGTCGGATTGAATTTCCTGCAGTTTTCACTGTAACACCGAGTTGGAGCTACTACCTCCCCATATATATGGATGGATTGTACTTTTCAACTGAAAGAAACTTTGTGTTCATAACAAAATATATGAAGGATGGCTTTCTCACACAAATATCTCTCAGAATTGAGCATGGGGAGGGACTTTCGTTCATCTAGCACAAAGGGAACTGGTTGCAGGAGAAAGTTTAATCTGGTTTTCTCAGTCTGTTTCCTAGTGCCGATTAGAAGTTCCTGCAATTTTCAATTTAAAAGCGATTTGGAACTAATATATCCCCATATAAATGGATGGAGTGTAGTTTGCAACTGAAAAGAAACTTTGTGTTCCCAACAAGCTAGGTGAAGTTCGGCTTTCATACACACTTATATCTCTGAAATGAGCATGTGGAGAGACGTTCATTCATCTAGCACAAAGGGAACGGTTTTCAGGAGAAACTTTTAGTCTGTTTTCTCAGTCTGTATCCTAGTGCCGGTTTGAAGTTCCTGCAATTTTCACTGTAAAATCGATTTGTAGCTAGTACCCTCCCCATATATATGGATGGAGTGTAGTTTGCAACAGAAAAGAAACTTTGTGTGCCCAACTAGCTATGTGAAGGACGGCTTTCACACACAATTATCTCTCAGAATTGAGCTAGTGGAGCAACTTTCGTTCATCTAGCACAAAAGGACGGGTTGCAGGAGAAACAAATTTTCTGGTTTCTCAGTCTGTTTCCTAGTGCTTGTTTGAAATTCCTGCAGTTTTCACTGTAAAAGAGAGTTGGAGCTATTAAATCCCTATATATATGGATGGAGTGTTGTTTGCAAAAGAAAGACACTTTGTGTTCCCAACAAGCTAGGTAGAGGACAGCTTTCATACACACTTATCTCTCAGAACTGAGCATGTTGGGAGACTTTCGTTCAACTAGCACAAAAGGAATGATTTGTAAGAAAAACTTTTACAATGTTTTCTCAGTCTGTTTCCTAGTGTCGGGTAGAAGTTTCTGCAGTTAACATTGTAAAACCTAGTTGGACCTTGTACCTACCCATATATATGCATTGGGTGTAGTTTGCACCTGAATGAAACTTTTTTTTCATAACAAAATATATGAAGTACAGCTTTCACACACACTTATCTCTCAGAACTGAGCATGTGGTGAGATGTTCGTTCATCTAGCACATATGAAACGGGTTGCAGGAGAAACTTTAGTCTGGTTTCTCAGTCTGTTTCCTAGTGCCGGTTGATGTTCCTGTACCTTTCACTGTAAAACAGAGTTGGAGCTTGTACCTCCCCATATATGTGGATGCAGTGTAGTTTGCAACTGAAAGACACTTTGTGTTCCCAAAAAGCTAGGTGAAGGACGGCTTACATACAAACATATATCTCTGAAATGATCATGTGGAGAGACGTTGGTTCATCTAGCACAAAGTGAACGGTTTGCAAGAGAAAATTTTAGTCTGGGTTCTCAGCCTTTTTCCTAGTGCTGGATTGAAGTTCCTGCATTTTTCACTGCAAAGCGATTTGGAGCTACTACCCTCCCCATATATATGGATGGAGTGTAGTTTGCATCTGAAAAGACACTTTGTGTTCCCAAGAAGCTAGGTGAAGAACGGCTTTCACACACACTTATTTCTCAGAACAGAGCATGTGGAGAGTCTTTCGTTCATCTAGTACAAAGGGAACGAGTTGCAGGATAAACGTTTTGTCTGGTTTCTCAGTCTGTTTCCTTGTGCCGGTTTGAAGTTCCTGCAATTTTCACTGAAATTCAGTGTTGGAGCTAGTACCTATCAACATATTTGAATGGATTGTGGCTTACAACTGAAAAGAAGCTTTGTGTTCCCAACAATCTAGGTGAAGTACGGCTTTCACAAACACATTATCTCTGAGAACTCAGCATTTGGAGAGAAGTTCGTTCATCTAGCACATAGTGAACGGGTTGCAGGGAAATCTTTTACTCTGGTTTCTCAGTCTGTTTCCTAGTGTCGGATTGAATTTCCTGCAGTTTTCACTGTAACACCGAGTTGGAGCTACTACCTCCCCATATATATGGATGGATTGTACTTTTCAACTGAAAGAAACTTTGTGTTCATAACAAAATATATGAAGGATGGCTTTCTCACACAAATATCTCTCAGAATTGAGCATGGGGAGGGACTTTCGTTCATCTAGCACAAAGGGAACTGGTTGCAGGAGAAAGTTTTAATCTGGTTTCTCAGTCTGTTTCCTAGTGCCGATTAGAAGTTCCTGCAATTTTCAATTTAAAAGCGATTTGGAACTAATATATCCCCATATAAATGGATGGAGTGTAGTTTGCAACTGAAAAGAAACTTTGTGTTCCCAACAAGCTAGGTGAAGTTCGGCTTTCATACACACTTATATCTCTGAAATGAGCATGTGGAGAGACGTTCATTCATCTAGCACAAAGGGAACGGTTTTCAGGAGAAACTTTTAGTCTGTTTTCTCAGTCTGTATCCTAGTGCCGGTTTGAAGTTCCTGCAATTTTCACTGTAAAATCGATTTGTAGCTAGTACCTCCCCATATATATGGATGGAGTGTAGTTTGCAACAGAAAAGAAACTTTGTGTGCCCAACTAGCTATGTGAAGGACGGCTTTCACACACAATTATCTCTCAGAATTGAGCTAGTGGAGCAACTTTCGTTCATCTAGCACAAAAGGACGGGTTGCAGGAGAAACAAATTTTCTGGTTTCTCAGTCTGTTTCCTAGTGCTTGTTTGAAATTCCTGCAGTTTTCACTGTAAAAGAGAGTTGGAGCTATTAAATCCCTATATATATGGATGGAGTGTTGTTTGCAAAAGAAAAGACACTTTGTGTTCCCAACAAGCTAGGTAGAGGACAGCTTTCATACACACTTATCTCTCAGAACTGAGCATGTTGGGAGACTTTCGTTCAACTAGCACAAAAGGAATGATTTGTAAGAAAAACTTTTACAATGTTTTCTCAGTCTGTTTCCTAGTGTCGGGTAGAAGTTTCTGCAGTTAACATTGTAAAACCTAGTTGGACCTTGTACCTACCCATATATATGCATTGGGTGTAGTTTGCACCTGAATGAAACTTTTTTTTCATAACAAAATATATGAAGTACAGCTTTCACACACACTTATCTCTCAGAACTGAGCATGTGGTGAGATGTTCGTTCATCTAGCACATATGAAACGGGTTGCAGGAGAAACTTTTAGTCTGGTTTCTCAGTCTGTTTCCTAGTGCCGGTTTGATGTTCCTGTACCTTTCACTGTAAAACAGAGTTGGAGCTTGTACCTCCCCATATATGTGGATGCAGTGTAGTTTGCAACTGAAAGACACTTTGTGTTCCCAAAAAGCTAGGTGAAGGACGGCTTACATACAAACATATATCTCTGAAATGATCATGTGGAGAGACGTTGGTTCATCTAGCACAAAGTGAACGGTTTGCAAGAGAAAATTTTAGTCTGGGTTCTCAGCCTTTTTCCTAGTGCTGGATTGAAGTTCCTGCATTTTTCACTGCAAAAGCGATTTGGAGCTACTACCTCCCCATATATATGGATGGAGTGTAGTTTGCATCTGAAAAGACACTTTGTGTTCCCAAGAAGCTAGGTGAAGAACGGCTTTCACACACACTTATTTCTCAGAACAGAGCATGTGGAGAGTCTTTCGTTCATCTAGTACAAAGGGAACGAGTTGCAGGATAAACGTTTTGTCTGGTTTCTCAGTCTGTTTCCTTGTGCCGGTTTGAAGTTCCTGCAATTTTCACTGAAATTCAGTGTTGGAGCTAGTACCTATCAACATATTTGAATGGATTGTGGCTTACAACTGAAAAGAAGCTTTGTGTTCCCAACAATCTAGGTGAAGTACGGCTTTCACAAACACATTATCTCTGAGAACTCAGCATTTGGAGAGAAGTTCGTTCATCTAGCACATAGTGAACGGGTTGCAGGGAAATCTTTTACTCTGGTTTCTCAGTCTGTTTCCTAGTGTCGGATTGAATTTCCTGCAGTTTTCACTGTAACACCGAGTTGGAGCTACTACCTCCCCATATATATGGATGGATTGTACTTTTCAACTGAAAGAAACTTTGTGTTCATAACAAAATATATGAAGGATGGCTTTCTCACACAAATATCTCTCAGAATTGAGCATGGGGAGGGACTTTCGTTCATCTAGCACAAAGGGAACTGGTTGCAGGAGAAAGTTTTAATCTGGTTTCTCAGTCTGTTTCCTAGTGCCGATTAGAAGTTCCTGCAATTTTCAATTTAAAAGCGATTTGGAACTAATATATCCCCATATAAATGGATGGAGTGTAGTTTGCAACTGAAAAGAAACTTTGTGTTCCCAACAAGCTAGGTGAAGTTCGGCTTTCATACACACTTATATCTCTGAAATGAGCATGTGGAGAGACGTTCATTCATCTAGCACAAAGGGAACGGTTTTCAGGAGAAACTTTTAGTCTGTTTTCTCAGTCTGTATCCTAGTGCCGGTTTGAAGTTCCTGCAATTTTCACTGTAAAATCGATTTGTAGCTAGTACCTCCCCATATATATGGATGGAGTGTAGTTTGCAACAGAAAAGAAACTTTGTGTGCCCAACTAGCTATGTGAAGGACGGCTTTCACACACAATTATCTCTCAGAATTGAGCTAGTGGAGCAACTTTCGTTCATCTAGCACAAAAGGACGGGTTGCAGGAGAAACAAATTTTCTGGTTTCTCAGTCTGTTTCCTAGTGCTTGTTTGAAATTCCTGCAGTTTTCACTGTAAAAGAGAGTTGGAGCTATTAAATCCCTATATATATGGATGGAGTGTTGTTTGCAAAAGAAAAGACACTTTGTGTTCCCAACAAGCTAGGTAGAGGACAGCTTTCATACACACTTATCTCTCAGAACTGAGCATGTTGGGAGACTTTCGTTCAACTAGCACAAAAGGAATGATTTGTAAGAAAAACTTTTACAATGTTTTCTCAGTCTGTTTCCTAGTGTCGGGTAGAAGTTTCTGCAGTTAACATTGTAAAACCTAGTTGGACCTTGTACCTACCCATATATATGCATTGGGTGTAGTTTGCACCTGAATGAAACTTTTTTTTCATAACAAAATATATGAAGTACAGCTTTCACACACACTTATCTCTCAGAACTGAGCATGTGGTGAGATGTTCGTTCATCTAGCACATATGAAACGGGTTGCAGGAGAAACTTTTAGTCTGGTTTCTCAGTCTGTTTCCTAGTGCCGGTTTGATGTTCCTGTACCTTTCACTGTAAAACAGAGTTGGAGCTTGTACCTCCCCATATATGTGGATGCAGTGTAGTTTGCAACTGAAAGACACTTTGTGTTCCCAAAAAGCTAGGTGAAGGACGGCTTACATACAAACATATATCTCTGAAATGATCATGTGGAGAGACGTTGGTTCATCTAGCACAAAGTGAACGGTTTGCAAGAGAAAATTTTAGTCTGGGTTCTCAGCCTTTTTCCTAGTGCTGGATTGAAGTTCCTGCATTTTTCACTGCAAAAGCGATTTGGAGCTACTACCTCCCCATATATATGGATGGAGTGTAGTTTGCATCTGAAAAGACACTTTGTGTTCCCAAGAAGCTAGGTGAAGAACGGCTTTCACACACACTTATTTCTCAGAACAGAGCATGTGGAGAGTCTTTCGTTCATCTAGTACAAAGGGAACGAGTTGCAGGATAAACGTTTTGTCTGGTTTCTCAGTCTGTTTCCTTGTGCCGGTTTGAAGTTCCTGCAATTTTCACTGAAATTCAGTGTTGGAGCTAGTACCTATCAACATATTTGAATGGATTGTGGCTTACAACTGAAAAGAAGCTTTGTGTTCCCAACAATCTAGGTGAAGTACGGCTTTCACAAACACATTATCTCTGAGAACTCAGCATTTGGAGAGAAGTTCGTTCATCTAGCACATAGTGAACGGGTTGCAGGGAAATCTTTTACTCTGGTTTCTCAGTCTGTTTCCTAGTGTCGGATTGAATTTCCTGCAGTTTTCACTGTAACACCGAGTTGGAGCTACTACCTCCCCATATATATGGATGGATTGTACTTTTCAACTGAAAGAAACTTTGTGTTCATAACAAAATATATGAAGGATGGCTTTCTCACACAAATATCTCTCAGAATTGAGCATGGGGAGGGACTTTCGTTCATCTAGCACAAAGGGAACTGGTTGCAGGAGAAAGTTTTAATCTGGTTTCTCAGTCTGTTTCCTAGTGCCGATTAGAAGTTCCTGCAATTTTCAATTTAAAAGCGATTTGGAACTAATATATCCCCATATAAATGGATGGAGTGTAGTTTGCAACTGAAAAGAAACTTTGTGTTCCCAACAAGCTAGGTGAAGTTCGGCTTTCATACACACTTATATCTCTGAAATGAGCATGTGGAGAGACGTTCATTCATCTAGCACAAAGGGAACGGTTTTCAGGAGAAACTTTTAGTCTGTTTTCTCAGTCTGTATCCTAGTGCCGGTTTGAAGTTCCTGCAATTTTCACTGTAAAATCGATTTGTAGCTAGTACCTCCCCATATATATGGATGGAGTGTAGTTTGCAACAGAAAAGAAACTTTGTGTGCCCAACTAGCTATGTGAAGGACGGCTTTCACACACAATTATCTCTCAGAATTGAGCTAGTGGAGCAACTTTCGTTCATCTAGCACAAAAGGACGGGTTGCAGGAGAAACAAATTTTCTGGTTTCTCAGTCTGTTTCCTAGTGCTTGTTTGAAATTCCTGCAGTTTTCACTGTAAAAGAGAGTTGGAGCTATTAAATCCCTATATATATGGATGGAGTGTTGTTTGCAAAAGAAAAGACACTTTGTGTTCCCAACAAGCTAGGTAGAGGACAGCTTTCATACACACTTATATCTCTGAAATGAGCATGTGGAGAGACGTTCATTCATCTAGCACAAAGGGAACGGGTTGCAGGAGAAAATTATAGTCTGGTTTCCCAGTCTGTTTCCTAGCGCCGGTTTGATGTTCCTGCAATTTTCACAGTAAAAGCGATTTGGAGCTAGTACCTCCCCATATATATGGATGGAGTGTAGTTAGCAACTGAAAGAAACTTTGTGTTCATAACAAGGTATATGAAGGACGGCTTTCACACACACTTATCTCTCAGTAATGAGCATGTGGAGATATATTCGTTCAACTAGCACAATTGGACCGGGTCGCAGGAGAAATTTTATTCTGGTTTCTCAGTCCGTTTCCTAGTGCCTGTTAGAAGTTCCTGCAGTTTTCACTATAATACCGAGTTGGAGCTTGTACATCCCCATATATATGGATGGAATGTAGTTTGCAACTGAAAAGGAACTTTGTGTTCCCAACAAGCTAGGTGAAGGTCGGCTTTCATACACACATATATCTCTGAAATAAGCATGAGGAGGGACGTTCATTCATCTAGCACAAAGGGAACGGTTTTCAGGAGAAACTTTTAGTCTGTTTTCTCAGTCTGTATCCTAGTGCCGGTTTGAAGTTCCTGCAATTTTCAATGTAAAAGCGATTTGGATCTACTACATCCCCATATATATGGATGGGGTGAAGTTTGCAACTGAAAAGACACTTTGTGTTCCCAAGAATCTAGGTGAAACACGGCTTTCACACACAATTATCGCTCAGAACTGAGCATGTGGAGAGACGTTCGTTCATCTAGCACAAAGGGAACAGGTAGCGAGAGAAACGTTTAGTCTGAATTCTCAGTCTGTTTCCTTGTGCCGGTTTGAAGTTCCTGCAATTTTCACTGAAATTCAGTGTAGGAGCTAATACCTACCCACATATATGGATGGATTGTAGTTTACACCTGGAAAGAAACTTTGTGTTCCCAACAATCTAGGTGAAGGACGGCTTTCACAAACACATTATCTCTGAGAAGTGAGCATTTGGAGAGAATTTCGTTCATCTAGCACATAGAGAACGTGTTGCAGGGAATTTTTACTCTGGTTTCTCAGTCTATTTCTTAGTGCCGTTTTGAAGTTCCTGCAGTTTTCACTGTAAAATCGATCTGTAGCTAGTACCTCCCCATATATTTGGATGGAGTGTAGTTTGCAACAGAAAAGAAATTTTGTGTGCCCAACAAGCTATTTGAAGGACGGTTTTCACACAAAATTATCTCTCAGAACTGAGCTAGTGGAGCGACTTTCTTTCATCTAGCACAAAAGGAACGGGATGGAGGAAAAACTTTTACTCTGGTTACTCAGTCTGTTTCATAGTGCCGGTTTCAATTTCCTGCAGTTTTCACTGTAAAACCGAGTTGGGGTTAGAACCACCCCATCTATAAGAATGGAGTGTAGTTTGCAACTGAATAGAAACTATGTGTTACCTACAAGCTTGGTGAAGGAAGGCTTTCAAACACACTTATCTCTCAGGAATGAGCATGTGTAGAGACGTTCGTTCATCTAGCCAAAATGGAACGTGTTGCAGTAGAAAGTTTAAGTGTGTTTTGTCAGTCTGTTTCTTAGTGCCGGTTTGAAGTTCCTGCAGTTTTCACTGTAAAACTGAGTTGGAGCTAGAACCTCCCCATATATATGGAGTGAGTTTAGTTTGCAACTGAAAAGATACATTGTGTTCCCAAAAATATATGTGAAGAACCGATTACATACTTACTTATATCTTTGAAATGAGCATGTGGAGAGACGATCGTTCATATAGCACAAAAGGAACGGTTTGGAGGAGGAAATTTTAGTCTGCTTTTTCAGTCTGTTTCTTAGTGCCGGTTTGAAGTTCCTGCAGTTTTCAGTGTAAAATCGATTTGGAGCTAGTACCTCCCCATATATATGGATGGAGTGTAGTTTGCATCTAAAAAGAATCTATTTGTGCAAAATAAGCTAGGTGAAGGACGGCTTTCACACACACTTACCTCTCAGAACTGAGCTAATTGAGAGACTCTCATTCATCTTGCACAAAAGGAACAGGATGCAGGAGAAACTTTTAGTCTGGTTCCTCAGTATCTTTCTTAGTGACGTTTTGTTGTTCTAGCAATTTACACTGTAAAACCGAGTTGGAGCTTGTACTTCCCCTAGATATATGGATATAGTGTAGTTTGCAACTGAAAAGAATCTTTGTGTTCCCAAAAATCTAGGAGAAGGACGGCTTTCACAAGCACATTATCTCTCAGAACTGAGCATTTGGAGAGAAGTTCGTTCATCTATCACTTAGTGAACGGGTTGCAGGAGAATTTTTACTAAGGTTTCTCAGTCTGTTTCCTAGTGCCGGTTTCATGTTCCTGCAGTTTTCACTGTAAAACAGATTTGAGGCTACTACCTACCCATATATATATAGATGGAGTTTAGTTTGCAACTGAATAGAAACTTTGTGTTCCCTACAAACTTGGTGAAGTTAGGCTTTCACACAAACTTATCTCTCAGAACTGAGCATGTGGACTGACGTTCGTTCATCTAGCACAAAGAGAAAGGGTTGCAGGTGAAACTTTTACTCTGGTTTCTTAGTCGGTTTCCTAGTGCCGGTTTGAAGTTCCTGCAGTTTTCACTGTAAAACGGACTTCGAGCTAGTAAGTCCCCATATATATGGATGGAGTGTAGTTTGCATCTGAAAAGAAACTATTTGTGCCCAACAAGCTAGGTGAAGTACGGCTTTCACATACACTTAACTCTCAGAACTGAGCTAGTGGAGAGACTTTCGTTCATCTAGCACAAAAGGAACGGGTTGTAGGGGAAAATTTTAGACTGGTTTCTCAGTCTGTTTCCTAGTGCCGGTTAGATGTTCCTGCAATTTTCACTGTAAAAGAGATTTGGAGATTGTACCTCCCCTTATATATGGATGGATTGTAGTTTTCAACTGAAGAGACACTTTGCTTTCCCAACTCTTTATTTGAAGAACGGCTTTCACACACAGTTATCTCTCAGAAATGAGCATGTGGAGATACGTTCTTTGAAATAGCACAAAGGGAACGGGTAGCAGGGGAAACTATAGTCTGGTTTCTCCGTCTGTTTCCTAGTGCTGGTTTTAAGTTCCTGCAGTTTTCACTGTAAAACCGAGTTGGAGCTAGTTCCTCCCCATATATATGGATGGATTCTAGTTTGTAACCGAAAGAAAATTTGTGTTCATATCATGCTATTTGGAGGACGGCTTTCACACACACTTATCTCTCAGAACTGAGCATGTTGGGAGACTTTCGTTCAACTAGCACAAAGGGAATGATTTGTAAGAAAAACTTTTACAATGTTTTCTCAGTCTGTTTCCTAGTGTCGGGTAGAAGTTTCTGCAGTTAACATTGTAAAACCTAGTTGGACCTTGTACCTACCCATATATATGCATTGGGTGTAGTTTGCACCTGAATGAAACTTTTTTTTCATAACAAAATATATGAAGTACGGCTTTCACACACACTTATCTCTCAGAACTGAGCATGTGGTGAGACGTTCGTTCATCTAGCACATATGAAACGGGTTGCAGGAGAAACTTTTAGTCTTATTTCTCAGTCTGTTTCCTAGTGCCGGTTTGATGTTCCTGTACCTTTCACTGTAAAACAGAGTTGGAGCTTGTACCTCCCCATATATGTGGATGCAGTGTAGTTTGCAACTGAAAGACACTTTGTGTTCCCAAAAAGCTAGGTGAAGGACGGCTTACATACAAACATATATCTCTGAAATGATCATGTGGAGAGACGTTGGTTCATCTAGCACAAAGTGAACGGTTTGCAAGAGAAAATTTTAGTCTGGGTTCTCAGCCTTTTTCCTAGTGCTGGATTGAAGTTCCTGCATTTTTCACTGCAAAAGCGATTTGGAGCTACTACCTCCCCATATATATGGATGGAGTGTAGTTTGCATCTGAAAAGACACTTTGTGTTCCCAAGAAGCTAGGTGAAGAACGGCTTTCACACACACTTATTTCTCAGAACAGAGCATGTGGAGAGTCTTTCGTTCATCTAGTACAAAGGGAACGAGTTGCAGGATAAACGTTTTGTCTGGTTTCTCAGTCTGTTTCCTTGTGCCGGTTTGAAGTTCCTGCAATTTTCACTGAAATTCAGTGTTGGAGCTAGTACCTATCAACATATTTGAATGGATTGTGGCTTACAACTGAAAAGAAGCTTTGTGTTCCCAACAATCTAGGTGAAGTACGGCTTTCACAAACACATTATCTCTGAGAACTCAGCATTTGGAGAGAAGTTCGTTCATCTAGCACATAGTGAACGGGTTGCAGGGAAATCTTTTACTCTGGTTTCTCAGTCTGTTTCCTAGTGTCGGATTGAATTTCCTGCAGTTTTCACTGTAACACCGAGTTGGAGCTACTACCTCCCCATATATATGGATGGATTGTACTTTTCAACTGAAAGAAACTTTGTGTTCATAACAAAATATATGAAGGATGGCTTTCTCACACAAATATCTCTCAGAATTGAGCATGGGGAGGGACTTTCGTTCATCTAGCACAAAGGGAACTGGTTGCAGGGGAAAGTTTTAATCTGGTTTCTCAGTCTGTTTCCTAGTGCCGATTAGAAGTTCCTGCAATTTTCAATTTAAAAGCGATTTGGAACTAATATATCCCCATATAAATGGATGGAGTGTAGTTTGCAACTGAAAAGAAACTTTGTGTTCCCAACAAGCTAGGTGAAGTTCGGCTTTCATACACACTTATATCTCTGAAATGAGCATGTGGAGAGACGTTCATTCATCTAGCACAAAGGGAACGGTTTTCAGGAGAAACTTTTAGTCTGTTTTCTCAGTCTGTATCCTAGTGCCGGTTTGAAGTTCCTGCAATTTTCACTGTAAAATCGATTTGTAGCTAGTACCTCCCCATATATATGGATGGAGTGTAGTTTGCAACAGAAAAGAAACTTTGTGTGCCCAACTAGCTATGTGAAGGACGGCTTTCACACACAATTATCTCTCAGAACAGAGCTAGTGGAGCAACTTCCGTTCATCTAGCACAAAAGGACGGGTAGCAGGAGAAATAAATTTTCTGGTTTCTCAGTCTGTTTCCTAGTGCTTGTTTGAAATTCCTGCAGTTTTCACTGTAAAAGAGAGTTGGAGCTATTAAATCCCTATATATATGGATGGAGTGTTGTTTGCAAAAGAAAAGACACTTTGTGTTCCCAACAAGCTAGGTAGAGGACAGCTTTCATACACACTTATATCTCTGAAATGAGCATGTGGAGAGACGTTCATTCATCTAGCACAAAGGGAACGGGTTGCAGGAGAAAATTTTAGTCTGGTTTCCCAGTCTGTTTCCTAGCCCCGGTTTGAAGTTCCTGCAATTTTCAATGTAAAAGCGATTTGGATCTACTACATCCCCATATATATGGATGGGGTGAAGTTTGCAACTAAAAAGACACTTTGTGTTCCCAAGAATCTAGGTGAAACACGGCTTTCACACACAATTATCGCTCAGAACTGAGCATGTGGAGAGACGTTCGTTCATCTAGCACAAAGGGAACAGGTTGCAAGAGAAACGTTTAGTCTGAATTCTCAGTCTGTTTCCTTGTGCCGGTTTGAAGTTCCTGCAATTTTCACTGAAATTCAGTGTAGGAGCTAATGCCTACCCACATATATTGATGGATTGTAGTTTACACCTGGAAAGAAACTTTGTGTTCCCAACAATCTAGGTGAAGGACGGCTTTCACAAACACATTATCTCTGAGAAGTGAGCATTTGGAGAGAATTTCGTTCATCTAGCACATAGAGAACGTGGTGCAGGGAATTTTTACTCTGGTTTCTCAGTCTATTTCTTAGTGCCGTTTTGAAGTTCCTGCAGTTTTCACTGTAAAATCGATTTGTAGCTAGTACCTCCCCATATACATTGATGGAGTGTAATTTGCAACAGAAAAGAAACTTTGTAGCCCAACAAGCTATTTGAAGGACGGTTTTCACACAAAATTATCTCTCAGAACTGAGCTAGTGGAGCGACATTCTTTCAACTAGCACAAAAGGAACGGGATGCAGGAGAAAATTTTACTCTGGTTACTCAGTCTGTTTCGTATTGCCGGTTTCAATTTCCTGCAGTTTTCACTGTAAACCCGAGTTGGAGTTAGTACCACCCCATCTATAAGAATGGAGTGTAGTGTGCAACTGAATAGAAACTATGTGTTACCTACAAGCTTGGTGAAGGGAGGCTTTCACACACACTTATCTCTCAGGCCTGAGCATGTGTATAGACTTTCGTTCATCTAGCCAAAAGGGAACGGGTTGCAGGAGAAAGTTTAAGTGTGTTTTCTCAGTCTTTTTCTTAGTGCCGGTTTAAAGTTCCTGCAGTTTTCACTGTAAAACTGAGTTGGAGCTAGTACCTCCCCATACATATGAAATGAGTTTAGTTTGCAACTGAAAAGATACATTGTGTTCCCAAAAAGCTAGGTGAAGAACGGATTACATACTTACTTATATGTTTGAAGTGAGCATGTGGAGAGACGTTCGTTGATATAGCACAAAAGGATCGGTTTTGAGGAGAAAATTTTAGTCTGCTTTTTCAGTCTGTTTCTTAGTGCCAGTTTGAAGTTCCTGCAGTTTTCAGTGTAAAACTGATTTGGAGCTAGTACCTCCCCATATATATGGATGGAGTGTAGTTTGCATCTGAAAAGAATTTATTTGTTCAAAACAAGCTAGGAAGGACGGCTTTCACACACACTTACCTCTCAGAACTGAGCTAATTGAGAGACTATCATTCATCTTGCACAAAAGGAACGGGATGCAGGAGAAACATTTAGTTTGGTTTCTCAGTCTGTTACTTAGTGCCGTTATGTTGTTCTAGCAGTTTACACTGTAAAACCGAGTTGGAGCTTGTACTTCCCCTATATATATATGGATATATTGTAGTTTGCAACTGAAAAGAAACTTTGTGTTCCCAAGAAGCTAAGTGAAGGACGGCTTTCATACACACTTATCTCTCAGAACAGAGCATGTGGAGAGACGTTCGTTCATCTAGCACAAAGGGAAAGGTTTGCAGGAGAAACTTTTACTCTGGTTTCTCAGTCTGTTTCCTAGTGACGGCTTGAAGTTCCTTCAGTTTACATTGTAAAACCTAGTTGGAGCTACTACCTACCCATATATATGCAAGGATTGTACTTTGCAACTGAATGAAACTTTGTGTTCATAACAAGATATATGAAGGACGGCATTCACACACACTTATCTCTCAGAACAGAGCATGTGGAGAGAAGTTCGTTCATCTAGCACAAAGGGAAAGGGTTGCAGGTGAAACTTTTATTCTGGATTCTCAGTCTGTTTCCTAGTGCCGTGTTCATGTTCCTGCAGTTTTCACTGTAAAACAGATTTGGAGCTAGTACCTACTCATATATATATAGATGGAGTTTAGTTTGCAACTGAATAGAAACATTGTGTTCCCTACAAACTTGGTGAAGTACGGCTTTCACACACTCTTAACTCTCAGAACTGAGCTAGTGGAGAGACTTTCGTTCAGCTAGCACAAAAGGAACGGGTTGCAGGAGAAAATTTTAGACTGGTTTCTCAGTCTGTTTCCTAGTGCCGGTTAGATGTTCCTGCAATTTTCACTGTAAAAGAGATTTGGAGATTGTATCTCCCCTTATATATGGATGGATTGTGGTTTGCAACTGAAGAGACACTTTGTTTTCCCAACTCTTTATTTGAAGAACGGCTTTCACACACAGTTATCTCTCAGAAATGAGCATGTGGAGATACTTTCATTCAACTAGCACAAATGGAACGGGTAGCAGGGGAAACTTTAATCTGTTTTCTCAGTCTGTTTTCTAGTGCCGGTTTGAAGTTCCTGTACTTTTCACTGTAAAACAGAGTTGGAGCTTGTACCTCCCCATATATATGGATGCAGTGTAGTTTGCAACTGAAAGACACTTTGTGTTCCCAAAAAGCTAGGTGAAGGACGGCTTACATACAAACATATATCTCTGAAATGATCATGTGGAGAGACGTTGGTTCATCTAGCACAAATGGAACGGTTTGCAGGGGAAAATATTAGTCTGGTTTCTCAGTGTGTTTCCTAGTGCTGGGTCGAATTTCTTGATGTTTTCACTGTAAATCCTAGTTGGAGCTTGTATCTCCCCATATATATGGCTGTAGTGCAGATTGCAACTGAAAGAAACATTGTTATTCCAAAAAGCTTGCGGAAGGACGGCTTGCACACACAATTATCTCTCAGAACAGAGCATGTGGAGAGTCTTTCGTTCATGTAGCACAAAGGGAACGAGTTGCAGGATAAACGTTTTGTCTGGTTTCTCAGTCTGTTTCCTTGTGCCGGTTTGAAGTTCCTGGAATTTTCACTGAAATTCAGTGTTGGAGCTAGTACCTACCAACATATATGAATGGAGTTTAGCTTACAACTGAAAAGAAACTTTGTGTTCCCAACAATCTAGGTGAAGTACGGCTTTCAGAAACACATTATCTCTTAGAACTCAGCATTTGGAGAGAAGTTCGTTCATCTAGCACATAGTGAACGGGTTGCAGGGAAATCTTTTACTCTGGTTTCTCAGTCTGTTTCCTAGTGTCGGATTGAAGTTCCTGCAGTATTCACTATAAAACAGAGTTGGAGCTGATACCTCCCCATTTATATGGATGGAGTGTAGTTTGCAACTGAAAAGACTCTTTGTGTTCCCAACTATTTAAGTGAAGGATGGCTATCACACAAACTTCTCTCAGAAATGATCACGTGGAGAGACGTTCATTCAACAAGCACAAAAGGAACGGTTTGCAGGAGGAACTATTTGTCTGGTTTCTCAGTCTGTTTCCTAGTGCCGGTTTGATGTTCCTGCAGTTTTCACTGTAAAACCTAGTTGGAGCTAGTACATCCCCATATATATGGATGGAGTGTAGTTTGCAACTGAAAAGACACTTTGTGTTCCCAACAAGGTAGGTGAATGACGGCATTCACAAACACTTACCTCTCAGAAATGAGCTAGTGGAGAGATTTTCGTTCATCCAGCACAAAAGGAACGGGATGCAGGAGAAACTTTTAGTGTGGTATCTCAGTCTGTTTCATAGTGCCGGTTTGATGTTCCTGCAGTTTTAACTGTAAAACCGAGTTGTAGTTATTACCTCCGCATATATATGGATGGAGTGTAGTTTGCATCTAAAAGAAACTTTGGGTTCCGAATAAACTAGGTGAAGGTCGGCTTTCAGAAACACATTTTCTCTCGGTACTGAGCATTTGGAGAGAAGTTCGTTCATCAAGCACGTAGTGAACGGGTTGCAGGATAATCTTTTACTATGGTTTCTCCGTCTATTTCCGAGTGCCGGTTACAAGTTCCTGCATTTTTCAGTGTAAAACCGAGTTGGAGCTAGTACCTTCCGATATATAAATAGATGGAGTTTAGTTTGCAACTGAATAGAAACTTTGTGTTCCCTATAAGCTTGGTGAAGTTAGGCTTTCACACACTATAATCTCTCAGAAATGCGCATGTGGAGAGACGTTCGTTTATCTAGCAAAAAGGGAAACGGTTGCAGGTGAAACTATTACTCTGTTTTCTCAATCCGTTTCCTACTGCCGCTTTGAATTACCTGCAGTTTTCACTGTAAAACCGAGTTGGAAATAGTACCTTATATATAGATGGAGTTTAGTTTGCAACTAAAAACTAACTTTGTGTTCCCAACAATCAAGGTGAGGGAGAGTTTTAACAAAAACCTTATCTCACAGAACTGAGCATTTGAATAGAAGTTAGTTCATCTAGAATATAGTGAACGTATTCAGGAGAAACTTTTACTCTGGTAACTCAGTCTGTTTCCTAGTGCCGGTTTCAAGTTCCTGCAGTTTTCACTGTAAAACCGAGTTGGAGCTAGTACCTCCCCATATATATGGATGGATTCTAGATTGAACCCGAAAGAAACTTTGTGTTCATAACAAGCTATATGGAGGACGGTATTCACACACACTTATTTCTCAGAACTGAGCATGTTGGGAGAATTTCGTTCAACTAGAATAAAGGGAATGATTTTCAAGTGAAACTTTTAGTATGGTTTCTCAGTCTGTTTCCTAGTGCCGGGTTGAAGTACCTGCAGTTTACATTGTAAAACCTATTTGGACATTGTACATACCCATATATATCCATGGAGTGTAGTTTTCAACTGAATGAAACTTTGTTGTCATAATAACATATATCTAGTACGGCTTTCACAAACACTTATCTCTCAGAACTGAGCATGTTGTGAGACGTTCGTTCATCTAGCACATAAGGAACGGGTTGCAGGAAAAACTTTTAGTCTGGTTTCACAGTCTGTTTCCTAGTGCCGGTTTGATGTTCCTGCACTTTTCACTGTAAAACAAAGTTGAAGCTTCTACCTCCCCATATATATGGATTCAGTGTAGTTTGCAACTGAAAAGACACTTTGTGTTCCCAACAAGGTAGTTGAAGGATGGCTTCACACACACATACCTCTCAGAACTAAGCTATTGGAGAGACTTTCGTTCATCTAGCACAAATGGAACAGGTTGCAGGAGAAACTTTTAGTCTGGTTTCTCAGTCTTTTTCCTAGTGCCGGTTTGATGTTCCTGCAATTTTCACTGTAAAAGTGATTTGGAACTAGTACCACCCCATAAATATGGATGGAGTGTAGTATGCAACTGAACAGATGCTTTGTGTTCCCAACTATTTAGTTTAAAGACGGCTTTCACACACAGTTATCTCTCTGAACTGAGCATGTTGATAGACGTTTGTTTAACTAGAAAAATGGGAATGATTTGCATGAGAAACTTTTAGTCAGGTTTCTCAGTCTGTTTCCTAGTGCTGGGTTGAAGTTCCTGCAGTTTTCACTGTAAAACCGAGTTGGAGCTAGTACCTCAGCAAATATACGGACGGAGTGTAGTTTGCAACTGAAAAGACACTCTGTTTTCCCAACAAGCTAGGTGAAGGACGGATTGCACACACACTTATCTCTCAGAACTGATCATGTTGAGAGACGTTCGTTCATCTAGCACAAAGGGATCGGGTGGCAAGTTAAACTTTTTCTTGTTTCTCATTCTGTTTCCTAGTGCCGGTTAGAAGTACCTTCAGTTGTCAATGAAATACAGAGTTGGAGCTACAACTTAAGCATTTATATGGATGAAGCATAGTTTGCATATGAAAAGTAACTTATTGTTCTCTACAATATAGTTGAATTACGCCTTTCACACACACGTAACTCTAAGAACTAAGCATGTGGAGAAACTTTCGTTCATCTAGCACAAATGGAACGTGTCACAGGAGAAACTTTCAGTGTGTTTTCTCAGTCTGTTTCTTAGTTCCGGTTTGAAGTTCCTGCAGTTTTCACTGTAATACAGATTTGGAGATTGTATGTCCCCATATATGTGGATGAAGTGTAGTTTGCAAGTGAATAGACACTTTGTGTTCCAAAATATTTAGGTGAAGGCGGCTTTCACACACACTTATCTCTCTGAAATGAGCATGTGGAGAGACGTTCGTTCATCTAGCATAGATGAAACGGTTTGCAGGAGAATCTTTTAGTCTGCTTTTTCAGTCTGTTTCCTAGGGCTGGTTTTAAGTTCCTGCAGATTTCCCTGTAAAATTGATTTGAAGCTATTACCTCCCCATATATATGGATGGAGTGTAGCTTGCAACTGAAAAGAAACTCTGTGTTCCCAACAAGAAAGGTGAAGGACGGATTTCACACACACTTATCTCTCAGAATTGAGCACTAAGAGAGACGTTCGTTAATGTAGCAGAAAGGGAACGGGTTGCAGGAGAAACACTTACTATTTTTCCTCAGCCTGTTTCCTAGTGCCGGTTTGAAAATCCTGCATTTTTCACTATAAAACAGAGTTGGAGCTAGTACCTCCCAATTTATATGGATGGAGTGTAGTTTGCAACTGAAAAGAAACTTTCTGTTCCCTAGAATGTATGTGAAGGACGGCTTTCACACACATTTATCTCTCAGATCTGAGCATGTGGAGAGACGTTCGTTCTATTAGAACAAAACGGAACTGGTTGCAGGAGAAACTTTTTGTCTGGTTTTTCAGTCTGTTTCCTAGTGCCACTTTGAATATTCTGCAGTTTTCAATGTAAAAAGTATTTGGAGTTTGTACCTCCCCATATATATTGATGGTTTTGTAGTTTGCAACTTAAAAGGAACTCTGTGTTCCCAACAAGCAAGGTGAAGGACGGCTTTCACACACACTTATCTCTCAGAACTGAGCATGTTGAGAGACGTTCGTTCATCTATCACAAAGGGATCGGGTGGCAGGAGAATACTTTAGTGCGGTTTCTGTGTCTGTTTCCTACCGCCGTTTGGTAGTTCCTTCACTTTTCCCCATAAACCCCTGTTGGAGCTATTACATCCCCATTTATTTGGATGGAGTGTAGATGGCAACTGAGAAGAAACTTTGTGTTCACAACAAGCTAGAAAAAGGACGGCTTTCACACACACTTATCATTCAGAACTGAGCAAGTGGGGAGGCGATCGTTCATCTAGCAGAAAAGGAACGGGTTGCAGGAGAAATTTTACACTGTTTTCTCAGTCTGTTTTCTAGTGACGTTTTGAATTTCCTGCAGTATTCAATGTAAAATCGAGTTGGAGCTAGTACCTCCCCAAATATATGGATGGAGTCTAGTTTGCAAATGAAAAGAAACTCTGTTTTCCCAACAAGCTAGGTGAAGGACGGCTTGCACACACACTTATCTCTCAGAACTGAGCATGTTGAGAGACGTTCGTTCTTCTAGCACAAAGGGATCGGGTGGCAGGATAAACTTTTTGTCTTCTTCCTCATTCTGTTTCCTAGTGCCGGTATGAAGTACTTTCTGTTGTCAGTGAAATACAGAGTTGGAGCTACAACTTAAGCATATATATGGATGGAGTGTAATTTGCATATGAAAAGAAACTTAATGTTCTCTACAATATTGTTGAATTACGCCTTTCACATGCACGTATCTCTCAGAACTGAGCATGTGAAGAGACTTTCGTTCATCTAGCACAAAGGGAACCTGTCGCAGGAGAAACTTTAAGTGTGTTTTCCCAGTCTGTTTCTTAGTGCCGGTTTTAAGTTCCTGCAGGTTTCACTGTAAAATTGATTTGAAGCTAGTACCTCCCAATATATATGGATGGAGTGTAGCTTGCAACTGAGAAGAAACTTTGTGTTCCCAAAAATGTAGGTGAAAGACGGCTTTCACACACACTTATCTCTCAGAACAGAACATGTGGAGAGACGTTCGTTCATCTAGCACAAAGGGAACGGTTTGCAGGAGAAACATTTAGTGTGGATTCTCAGTCTTTTTCCTTGTGCTGCTTTGAAGATCCTGCAGTTTTCACTGTAAAATCGAGTTGGAGCTAGTACCTCCCCATATATATGGATGGAGTGTAATTTGAATCTGAAAAGAAACTATTAGTGCCCAACAACCTAGGTGAAGGACGGCTTTCACACACACTTACCTCTCAGAAATGAGCATGTGGAGAGACTTTCGTTCATCTTGCACAAATGGAACGGGATGCAGGAGAAACATTTAATCTGGTTTCTCTGTCTGTTTCCGAGTGCCGTTTTGTAGTTCCTGCTGTTTTCACTGTAAAACAGAGTTTTAGCTTGTACTTCCCCTATGTAAATGGAAGGAGTGTAGTTAGCAATTGAAAAGTAACATTCTTTTCCAAATAAGCTAGGTTAAGGACGGCTTTCACACATACTTAACTCTCAGAACTGAGCTAGTGGAGAGAATTTCTTTCATCTTGCACAAAAGGAACGGGTTGCAAGAGTAACTTTTAGTTTGGTTTCTCATTCTGTTTCCTAGTTCCATTTAGATGTTCCTGCAACTTTCACTGTAAAAAAGATTTGGAGGTATTACCTCCCCATATATATGGATGGAGTGTAGTTTGCAACTGAAGAGACACTTTGTGTTCCCAAATAGCTAGGTGAAGGACGGCTTTCACACGCACTTATCTCTCAGAACTGAGCATGTTGTGAGACGTAAGTTCATCTAGCGCAAAGGGAACGGTTTGCAGGGAATTTTTTATTGTGGTATCTCAGTCTTTTTCATACTGCCGGTTTGAAGTTAGTGCACTTTTCACTGTAAAACAGAGTTGGATCTAATACCTACCCATTTATATGGATAGAGTGTAGTTTGCAACTGAAGAGACACTTTGTGTTCCCAACTATTTAGTTGAAGGACAGCTTTCACACACAATTATCTCTCAGAAATGAGCATGTGGAGATACGTTCGTTCAACTAGAACAAAGGGAACGGGTAGCAGGAGAAACATTTAGTCTAGTTTCTCAGTCTGTTTCCTAGTGCTGGTTTGAAGTTCCTGCAGTTTTCACTGTAAACAGAGTTGGAACTAATACCTCCCCATATATATGGATGGAGTGTAGATTGCAAGTGAAAAGAAACTTTGTGTTCCCAACAAGCTAGTTGAAGGACGGCTTTCATACACACTTATATCTCTGAAATGAGCATGTGGAGAGACGTTCGTTCATCTAGCACAAAGGGGAAGGTTTGCAGGAGAAATTATATTCTCTTTTTTCATTCTGTTTCTTAGTGCTGGTTTGAAATTCCTGCATTTCTTAATGTAACACCGAGTTATAGCTAGTAATTCCCCTATATATATGCATGGAGTGTAGTTTGCAAATGAAAACAAATTTTGTGCTCCCAATAATCTAGGTGAAGGACGGCTTTCAAAAAAACATTATCTATCAGAAGTGAGCATTTTGAGAGAAGATCGTTCATCTAACACATAGTGAACGGGTTGCAGGAGAATCTTTTTCTCTGGTTTCTCTGTCTGTTTCTTAGTGACTGTTTGAATTTATTATAGTTTTCACTGTAAATCCGAGTTGGAGCTAGTAAATCCCAATATATTTGGATGCAGTGTATTTTGCAACTGAAGAGAATCTGTGTTCCTCAGAAGCTAGTTGAAAGACGGCTTTTACACACATTTATTTCTCAGAAATGGGCATGTGGAGGGAAGTTTGTCCATCTCGCATATAGGGAACGGGTTGCAGGAGAAATTTTATCTCCGGTTTTTCAGTCTGTTTCCTAGTACCTGTTTGAAGCTCCTGCAGTATTCACAGTAAAACCGAGTTGGAGCTAGTACCTCCTCATATATATGTATGGTTTGCAGTTTGCAACTGAAAAGAAACTCTGTGTTCCCAACAAGCAAGGTGAAGGACGGCTTTCACACACACTTATCTCTCAGAACTGAGCATGTTGAGAGACGTTCGTTCATCTAGCACAAAGGGAAATGGTGGCAGGATAAACTTGTTGTCAGTTTTCTCATTCTGTTTTCTAGAGCTGGTTTGAAGTACCTTTAGTTGTCACTGAAATACAGATTTGAAGCTAGAACCTAAGCATATATATTGATGAAGTGTAGTTTGCAACTGAAAAGAAACTCCTTGTTCCCAACAAGAAAGGTGAAGGACGGATTTCACACACACTTATCTCTCAGAACTGAGCATGTTGAGAAACGTTTGTTCATCTAGCACAAAGGGATCGGGTGGCAGGATAAACTTTTGTCTTGTTTCTCATTCTGTTTCTTAGTGAATGGTTGAAGTACCTTCCGTTGTCACTGAGATACAGAGTTGGAGCTACAAGTGAAGCATATATATGGATGGAGTGTAGTTTGCATGTGAAAAGAAACTTATTGTCCTCTACAATATAGTTGAAGTACGCCTTTCACACACACGTATCTCTAAGAACTGAGCATGTGGAGAGACTTTCGTTCATCTAGCACAAAGGGAACGTGTCGCAGGAGAATATTTCAGTGTGTTGTCTCAGTCTGTTTCTTAGTGCCGGTTTGAAATCCCTGCAGTTTTCACAGTAATACAGATTTGGAGATAGTACCTCCCCATATATATGGATGAACTGTAGTTTGCTAGTGAATAGACACTTTGTTTTCCAAAATATTTAGATGAAGGACGGCTTTCAGAAACACTTATCTCTCAGAACTGAGCATGTGGAGAGACTCTCGTTCATCAAGCACAAAGCAAACGTTTTGCAGGAGAAACATTTAGTGTGGATTCTCAGCCTTTTTCCTTGTGGTGGTTTGAAGATCCTTCAGTTTTCACTGGAAAACCGAGTTGGAGCTTGTACATGACCATATATATGGATGGAATGTAGTTTGCAACTGAGAAGAAACCTTGTTTTCCCAACAAGATAGAGGAAGGATGGCTTTCACACACACTTATCTCTCAGAACTGAGCAAGTGGAGAGACTTTCGTTCATCTAGCGCAATAGGAAAGGGTTGCAGATGAAGTTTTACTCTTGTTTCTCAGTGTGTTTCCTAGTGACGGGTAGAAGATCCTGCAGATTTCACTATAAATCCGAGTTGGTGCTAGTAAATCCCCATATATATGGATGCAGTGTATTTTGCAAATGAAAAGAAATTCTGTTCCAACAAGCTAGGTGAAGGACGGCTTTCACACGCACTTATCTCTCAGAACTTAGCATGTTGTGAGACGTAAGTTCATCTAGCACAAAGGGAACGATTTGCAGGTAATTTTTTATTTTGTTATCTCAGTCTTTTTCATACTGCTGGTTTGAATTTAGTGCACTTTTCACTGTAAAACAGAGTTGGATCTAATACCTACCCATATATATGGATAGAGTGTAGTTTGCAACTGAAAAGGCACTTTGTTTTCCCAAATGTTTAGGTGAAGGACGGCATTCACACCCAGTTATCTCTCAGAAATGAGCATGTGAAGAGACGTTCGTTCATCTATCACAAAGGGAACAGGTCGCAGGGGAAAATTTTTTCTGGTTTTGTCAGTCTGTTTCCTTGTGACAGTTTGAACTTATTATAGTTTTAACTGTAAATCCGAGTTGGAGCTAGTAAATCCCAATATATTTGAATGCAGTGTATTTAGCAACTGAAGAGTAACTGTGTTCCTCAGAAGCTAGTTGAAAGACGGTTTTACACACATTTATTTCTCAGAAATATGCATGTGGAGGGAAGTTCATCCATTTCGCAAATAGGGAACGGGTTGCAGGAGAAATTTTATCTCCGGTTTTTCAGTCTGTTTCCTAGTACCTTTTGAAGCTCCTGCAGTTTTCACAGTAAAAACGAGTTGGAGCTAGTACCTCCCCATATATATGTATGGTTTGTAGTTTGCAACTGAAAAGGAACTCTGTGTTCCCAACAAGCAAGGTGAAGGACGGCTTTCACACACACTTAACTTTCAGAACTGAGCATGTTGAGAGACGTTCGTTCATCTAGCACAAAGGGAAATGGTGGCAGGATAAACTTGTTGTCAGTTTTATCATTCTGTTTTCTAGTGTTGGTTTGAAGTACCTTTAGTTGTCACTGAAATACAGATTTGAAGCTAGAACCTAAGCATATATATTGATGGAGTGTAGTTTGCAACTGAAAAGAAACTCTGTGTTCCCAAGAAGCAAGGTTAAGGACGGATTTCACACACACTTATCTCTGAGAACTGAGCATGTTGAGAGACGTTCGTTCATCTAGCACAAAGGGATCGGGTGGCAGGATAAACTTTTTGTCTTGTTTCTCATTCTGTATCCTAGTGCCGGGTTGAAGTACCTTCCGTTGTCACTGAAATACAGAGTTGGAGCTACAACTAAAGGATATATATGGATGGAGTGTAGTTTGCATGTGAAAAGAAACTTATTGTCCTCTAAAATATAGTTGAAGTACGCCTTTCACACACACGTATCTCTAAGAACTGAGCATGTGGAGAGACTTTCGTTCATCTAGCACAAAGGAACATGTCGCAAGAGAATATTTCAGTGTGTTTTCTCAGTCTGTTTCTTAGTGCCGGTTTGAAATTCCTGCAGTTTTCACTGTAATACAGATTTGGAACTAGTACATCCCCATATATATGGATGAAGTGTAGTTTGCAATTGAATAGAAACTATGTGTTCCCAAGTATTTAGGTGAAGGACTGCATTCACACATACTTATATCTCTGACCTGAGCATGTGGAGAGACGTTCTTTCATCTAGCACAAAAGAAAGTGTTGCAGGAGAAACTTTTACTCTGATTTCTCAGTCCATTTACTAGCGCCGGGTTGAATTTCCTGCAGTTTTCACTGTAATACAGATTTGGAGATAGTACCTCCCCATATATATGGATGAAGTGTAGATTGCAAGTGAATAGACAATTTGTGTTCCAAAATATTTAGGTGAAGGGCGGCTTTCACACACACTTATCTCTCAGAACTGAGCATGTGGAGAGACTTTTATTCATCAATCACAAAGCAAACTTTTTGCAGGAGAAACATTTATTGTGGATTCTCAGCCTTTTTCCTTGTGCTGGTTTGAAGATCCTTCAGTTTTCAGTGTAAAACCGAGTTGCAGCTTGTACATGACCATATATATGGATGGAATGTAGTTTGCAACTGAAAAGAAACCTTCTTTTCCCAACAAGATAGAGGAAGGATGGCTTTCACACACACTTATCTCTCAGAACTGAGCAAGTGGAGAGACTTTCGTTCATCTAGCGCAATAGGAATGGGTTGCAGATGAAGTTTTACTCTTGTTTCTCAGTCTGCTTCCTAGTGACGGGTAGAAGATCCTGCAGATTTCACTGTAAATCCGAGTTGGTGCTAGTAAATCCCCATATATATGGATGCAGTGTATTTCGCAAATGAAAAGAAATTTTGTTCCAACAAGCTAGGTGAAGGACGGCTTTCACACCCACTTATCTCTCAGAACTGAGCATTTTGTGAGACGTAAGTTCATCTAGCGCAAAGGGAACGGTTTGAAGGGAATTTTTTATTGTGGTATCTCAGTTTTTTCATACTGCCGGTTTGAAGTTAGTGCACTTTTCACTGTAAAACAGAGTTGGATCTATTACCTACCCATATATATGGATAGATTGCAGTTTGCAACTGAAAAGGCACTTTGTGTTCCCAAATATTTAGGTGAAGGATGGCATTCACACCCAGTTATCTCTCAAAATAGCATGTGAAGAGACGTTCGTTCATCTATCACAAAGGGAACAGGTCGCAGGGGAAACATTTTTTCTGGTTCCTCAGTCTGTTTCCTAGTGACTGTTGGAACTTATTATAGTTTTCACTGTAAATCTGAGTTGGAGCTAGTAAATCCCAATATATTTGGATGCAGTGTATTTTGCAACTGAAGAGAATCTGTGTTCCTCAGAAGCTAGTTGAAAGACGGCTTTTACACACATTTATTTCTCAGAAATGGGCATGTGGAGGGAAGTTCGTCCATTTCGCAAATAGGGAACGGGTTGCAGGAGAATCTTTATCTCCGGTTTTTCAGTCTGTTTCCTAGTACCTGTTTGAAGCTCCTGCAGTTTTCACAGTAAAACCGAGTTGGAGCTAGTACCTCCCCATATATATGTATGGTTTGTAGTTTGCAACTGAAAAGGAACTCTGTGTTCCCAACAAGCAAGGTGAAGGACGGCTTTCACACACACTTATCTCTCAGAACCGAGCATGTTGAGAGACGTTCGTTCATCTAGACCAAAGGGAAAAGTTGGCAGGGTAAACTTGTTGTCAGTTTTATCATTCTGTTTTCTAGTGTTGGTTTGAAGTAACTTTATGTTGTCACTGAAATACAGATTTGAAGCTAGAAGCTAAGCATATATATTGATGGAGTGTAGTTTGCAACTGAAAAGAAACTCTGTGTTCCCAACAAGCAAGGTGAAGGACAGATTTCACACACACTTATCTCTCAGAACTGAGCATGTTGAGAGACGTTCGTTCATCTAGCACAAAGGGATCGGGTGGCAGGATAAACTTTTTGTCTTGTTTCTCATTCTGTTTCCTAGTGCCGGGTTGAAGTACCTTCCGATGTCATTGAAATACAGAGTTGGAGCTACAACTGAAGCATATATATGGATGGAGTGTAGTTTGCATGTGAAAATAAACTTATTGTCCTCTACAATATAGTTGAAGTACGCCTTTAACACACACGTATCTCTAAGAACTGAGCATGTGGAGAGACATTCGTTCATCCTGCACAAAGGGAACCTGTCGCAGGAGAAACTTTCAGTGTGTTTTCTCAGTCTCTTTCTTAGTGCCGGTTTGAAGTTCCTAGAGTTTTCACTGTAATACAGATTTGGAGATAGTACATCCCCATATATATGGATGAAGTGTAGTTTGCAAGTGAATAGACAATTTGTGTTCCAAAATATTTTGGTGAAGGACGGCTTTCACACACACTTATCTCTCAGAACTGAGCATGTGGAGAGACGTTCGTTCATCAAGCACAAAGCAAACGTTTTGCACGAGAAACATTTAGTGTGGATTCTCAGCCTTTTTCCTTGTGCTGGTTTGAAGATCCTTCAGTTTTCACTGTAAACCCGAGTTGGAGCTTGTACATGACCATATATATGGATGGAATGTAGTTTGCAACTGAGAAGAAACCTTGTTTTCCCAACAAGATAGAGGAAGGATGGCTTTCACACTCACTTATCTCTCAGAACTGAGCAAGTGGAGAGACTTTCGTTCATCAAGCCCAATAGGAAATTGTTGCAGATGAAGTTTTACTCTTGTTTCTCAGTCTGTTTCCTAGTGACGGGTAGAAGATCCTGCAGATTTCACTGTAAATCCGAGTTGGTGCTAGTAAATCCCCATATATATGGATGCAGTGTATTTCGCAAATGAAAAGAAATTTTGTTCCAACAAGCTAGGTGAAGGACGGCTTTCACACCCACTTATCTCTCAGAACTGAGCATTTTGTGAGACGTAAGTTCATCTAGCGCAAAGGGAACGGTTTGAAGGGAATTTTTTATTGTGGTATCTCAGTCTTTTTCATACTGCCGGTTTGAAGTTAGTGCACTTTTCACTGTAAAACAGAGTTGGATCAAATACCTTCCCATATATATGGATAGAGTGTAGTTTGCAACTGAAGAGACACTTTGTGTTCCCAACTATTTAGTTGAAGGATGGCTTTCACACACAGTTATCTCTCAGAAATGAGCATGTGGAGATACGTTCGTTCAACTAGAACAAAGGGAACGGGTAGCAGGAGAAACATTTAGTCTAGTTTCTCAGTCTGTTTCCTAGTGCTGGTTTGAAGTTCCTGCAGTTTTCACTGTAAACAGAGTTGGAACTATTACCTCCCCATATATATGGATGGAGTGTAGATTGCAAGTGAAAAGACACTTTGTGTTCCCAACAAGCTAGTTGAAGGACGGCTTTCATACACACTTATATCTCTGAAATGAGCATGTGGAGAAACGTTCGTTCATCTAGCACAAAGGGGACGGTATGCAGGAGAAATTATATTCTCTTTTTCATTCTGTTTCTTAGTGCTGGTTTGAAATTCCTGCATAGTTTAATGTAACACCGAGTTATAGCTAGTAATTCCCCTATATATATGCATGGAGTGTAGTTTGCAAATGAAAACATATTTTGTGCTCCCAATAATCTAGATGAAGGACGGCTTTCACAAACACATTATCTATCAGAAGTGAGCATTTGGAGAGAAGATCGTTCATCTAGCACATAGTGAACGGGTTGCAGGAGAATCTATTTCTCTGGTTTCTCAGTCTGTTTCTCAGTGCCTGTTTCAAGTTCCTGCAGTTTTCACTGTAAAACCGAGTTGGAACTAGTACCTCCCCATATAATTAGATGGAGTTTAGTTTGCAACTTAATAGAAACTTTGTGTTCCCTACAAGCTTTGTGAAGGACGGCTTTCACACACATTTATCTCTCTGAACTGAGCATGTTGAGAGACGTTCTTTCATCTAGCACAAAAGAAAGTGTTGCAGGAGAAACTTTTACTCTGATTTCTCAGTCCATTTACTAGCGCCGGTTTGAATTTCCTGCAGTTTTCACTGTAAAACCGAGTTGGAGCTAGTACTTCCACATATATATGGATGGATTCTAGTTTGAAACCGAAAGAACCGTTGTGTTCATAACAAGCTATATGGAGGACGGCTTTCACACACACTTTACTCTCAGATCTGAGCATGTTGCAGACTTTCGTTCAACTAGCACAAAGGGAATGACTTGCAAGAGAAAGTTTTAGTACGGTTTCTAAGTCTGATTCCTAGTGCCGGTTTGAAGTTCCTGCAGCTTTCAGTGTAAAACCGAGTTGGAGCTAGTACCTCCCCAAATATATGGAAGGATTGTAGTTTGCAACTGAAAAGAAACTCTGTTTTCCCAACAAGCTAGGTGAAGGACGGCTTGCACACACACTTATCTCTCAGAACTGAGCATGTTGAGAGACGATCGTTCATCTAGAACAAAGGAATCGGGTGGCAGGATAAACTTTTGTCTTGTTTCTCATTCTGTTTCCTAGTTCCGGGTTGAAGTACCTTCCGTTGTCACTGAAATACAGAGTTGGAGCTACAACTGAAGCATATATATGGATGGAATGTAGTTTGCATGTGAAAAGAAACTTATTGTCCTCTACAATATAGTTGAAGTACGCATTTCACACACACGTATCTCTAAGAACTGAGCATTTGGAGAGACTTTCGTTCATCTAGCACAAAGGGAACGTGTCGCAGGAAAACATTTCAGTGTGTTTTCTCACTGTGTTTCTTTGTGCCGGTTTGAAATTCCTGCAGTTTTCACTGTAATACAGATTTGGAGATAGTACCTCCCCATATATATGGATGAAGTGTAGTTTGCAAGTGAATAGACAATTTGTGTTCCAAAATATTTAGGTGAAGGGCGGCTTTCACACACACTTATCTCTCAGAACTGAGCATGTGGAGAGACTTTTGTTCATCAATCACAAAGCAAACGTTTTGCAGGAGAAACATTTATTGTGGATTCTCAGCCTTTTTCCTTGTGCTGGTTTGAAGATCCTTCAGTTTTCAGTGTAAAACCGAGTTGCAGCTTGTACATGACCATATATATGGATGGAATGTAGTTTGCAACTGAAAAGAAACCTTCTTTTCCCAACAAGATAGAGGAAGGATGGCTTTCACACACACTTATCTCTCAGAACTGAGCAGTGGAGAGACTTTCGTTCATCTAGCGCAATAGGAATGGGTTGCAGATGAAGTTTTACTCTTGTTTCTCAGTCTGCTTCCTAGTGACGGGTAGAAGATCCTGCAGATTTCACTGTAAATTCGAGTTGGTGCTAGTAAATCCCCATATATATGGATGCAGTGTATTTTGCAAATGAAAAGAAATTCTGTTCCAACAAGCTAGGTGAAGGACGGCTTTCACACGCACTTATCTCTCAGAACTGAGCATGTTGTGAGATGTAAGTTCATAGAGCGAAAAGGGAATGGTTTGCAGGGAATTTTTTATTGTGGTATCTCAGTTTTTTCATACTGCCGGTTTGAAGTTAGTGCACTTTTCACTGTAAAACAGAGTTGGATCTATTACCTACCCATATATATGGATAGATTGCAGTTTGCAACTGAAAAGGCACTTTGTGTTCCCAAATATTTAGGTGAAGGATGGCATTCACACCCAGTTATCTCTCAAAATAGCATGTGAAGAGACGTTCGTTCATCTATCACAAAGGGAACAGGTCGCAGGGGAAACATTTTTTCTGGTTTCTCAGTCTGTTTCCTAGTGACTGTTGGAACTTATTATAGTTTTCACTGTAAATCTGAGTTGGAGCTAGTAAATCCCAATATATTTGGATGCAGTGTATTTTGCAACTGAAGAGAATCTGTGTTCCTCAGAAGCTAGTTGAAAGACGGCTTTTACACACATTTATTTCTCAGAAATGGGCATGTGGAGGGAAGTTCGTCCATTTCGCAAATAGGGAACGGGTTGCAGGGGAATCTTTATCTCCGGTTTTTCAGTCTGTTTCCTAGTACCTGTTTGAAGCTCCTGCAGTTTTCACAGTAAAACCGAGTTGGAGCTAGTACCTCCCCATATATATGTATGGTTTGTAGTTTGCAACTGAAAAGGAACTCTGTGTTCCCAACAAGCAAGGTGAAGGACGGCTTTCACACACACTTATCTCTCAGAACTGAGCATGTTGAGAGACGTTCGTTCATCTAGCCCAAAGGGAAAAGTTGGCAGGATAAACTTGTTGTCAGTTTTATCATTCTGTTTTCTAGTGTTGGTTTGAAGTAACTTTATGTTGTCACTGAAATACAGATTTGAAGCTAGAAGCTAAGCATATATATTGATGGAGTGTAGTTTGCAACTGAAAAGAAACTCTGTGTTCCCAACAAGCAAGGTGAAGGACAGATTTCACACACACTTATCTCTCAGAACTGAGCATGTTGAGAGACGTTCGTTCATCTAGCACAAAGGGATCGGGTGGCAGGATAAACTTTTTGTCTTGTTTCTCATTCTGTTTCCTAGTGCCGGGTTGAAGTACCTTCCGTTGTCATTGAAATACAGAGTAGGAGCTACAACTGAAGCATATATATGGATGGAGTGTAGTTTGCATGTGAAAAGAAACTTATTGTCCTCTACAATATAGTTGAAGTACGCCTTTCACACACACGTATCTCTAAGAAATGAGCATGTGGAGAGATTTTCGTTCATCTAGCACAAAGGGAACGTGTCGCAGGAGAATATTTCAGTGTGTTTTCTCAGTCTCTTTCTTAGTGCCGGTTTGAAATTCCTGCAGTTTTCACTGTAATACAGATTTGGAACTAGTACTTCCCCATATATATGGATGAAGTGTAGTTTGCAAGTGAATAGACACTTTGTGTTCCCAAATATTTCGGTGAAGGGCGGATTTCACACACACTTATATCTCTGACCTGAGCATGTGGAGAGACGTTCTTTCATCTAGCACAAAAGGAAGTGTTGCAGGAGAAACTTTTACTCTGATTTCTAAGTCCATTTACTAGCGCCGGTTTGAATTTCCTGCAGTTTTCACTGTAAAACCGAGTTGGAGCTAGTACTTCCACATATATATGGATGGATTCTAGTTTGAAACCGAAATAAACTTTGTGTTCATAACAAGCTATATGGAGAACGGCTTTCACACACACTTAAGTCTCAGATGTGAGCATATTGCAGACTTTCGTTCAACTAGCATAAATGGAATGTCTTGCAAGAGAAAGTTTTAATATGGTTTGTAAGTCTGTTTCCTTGTGCCGGTTTGAAGTTCTTGCAGCTTTCACTATAAAACCGAGTTGGAGCTAGTACCTCCCCAAATAAATGGATGGATTGTAGTTTGCAACTGAAAAGAAACTCTGTTTTCCCAACAAGCTAGGAGAAGGACGGCTTGCACACACACTTATCTCTCAGAACTGAGCATGTTGTGAGACGTTCGTTCATCTAGCACAAAGGGATCGGGTGGCAGGATAAACTTTTGTCTTGTTTCTCATTCTGTTTCCTAGTGCCGGTATGAAGTACCTTCTGTTGTCAGTGAAATACAGAGTTGGAGCTAGAACTTAAGCATATATACGGATGGAGTGTAGTTTGCATGTTAAAAGAATCTTATTGTCCTCTACAATATAGTTGAAGTATGCCTTTAACACACACGTATCTCTAAGAACTGAGCATGTGGAGAGACTTTCGTTCATCCTGCACAAAGGGAACCTGTCACAGGAGAAACTTTCAGTGTGTTTTCTCAGTCTGTTTCTTAGTGCCGGTTTGAAGTTCCTGCAGTTTTCACTGTAATACAGATTTGGAGATAGTACATCCCCATATATATGGATGAAGTGTAGTTTGCAAGTGAATAGACACTCTTTGTTCCAAAATATTTAGGTGAAGGACGGCTTTCACACACACTTATCTCTCAGAACTGAGCATGTGGAGAGACTTTCGTTCATCAAGCACAAAGCAAACGTTTTGCAGGAGAAACATTTAGTGTGGATTCTCAGCCATTTCCCTTGTGCTGTTTTGAAGATCCTTCAGTTTTTACAGTAAAACCGAGTTGGAGCTTGTACATGACCATATATATGGATGGAATGTAGTTAGCAACTGAGAAGAAACCTTGTTTTCCCAACAAGATAGAGGAAGGATGGCTTTCACACACACTTATCTCTCAGAACTGAGCAGTGGAGAGACTTTCGTTCATCTAGCGCAATAGGAAAGGGTTGCAGATGAAGTTTTACTCTTGTTTCTCAGTCTGTTTCCTAGTGACGGGTAGAAGATCCTGCAGATTTCACTGTAAATCCGAGTTGGTGCTAGTAAATCCCCATATATATGGATGCAGTGTATTTCGCAAATGAAAAGAAGTTTTGTTCCAACAAGCTAGGTGAAGGACGGCTTTCACACGCACTTATCTCTCAGAACTGAGCATTTTGTGAGACGTAAGTTCATCTAGCGCAAAGGGAACGGTTTGCAGGGAATTTTTTATTGTGGTATCTCAGTCTTTTTCATACTGCCGGTTTGAAGTTAGTGCACTTTTCACTGTAAAACAGAGTTGGATCTAATACCTACCCATATATATGGATAGAGTGTAGTTTGCAACTGAAGAGACACTTTGTGTTCCCAACTATTTAGTTGAAGGACGGCTTTCACACACAGTTATCTCTCAGAAATGAGCATGTGGAGATACGTTCGTTCAACTAGAACAAAGGGAACGGGTAGCAGGAGAAACATTTAGTCTAGTTTCTCAGTCTGTTTCCTAGTGCTGGTTTGAAGTTCCTGCAGTTTTCACTGTAAACAGAGTTGGAACTATTACCTCCCCATATATATGGATGGAGTGTAGATTGCAAGTGAAAAGACACTTTGTGTTCCCAACAAGCTAGTTGAAGGACGGCTTTCATACACACTTATATCTCTGAAATGAGCATGTGGAGAGACGTTCGTTCATCTAGCACAAAGGGAACAGTTTGCAGGAGAAATTATATTCTCTTTTTTCATTCTGTTTCTTAGTGCTGGTTTGAAATTCCTGCATATTTTAATGTAACACCGAGTTATAGCTAGTAATTCCCCTATATATATATGCATGGAGTGTAGTTTGCAAATGAAAACAAATTTTGTGCACCCAATAATCTAGGTGAAGGACGGCTTTCACAAACACATTATCTATCAGAAGTGAGCATTTGGAGAGAAGATCGTTCATCTAGCACATAGTCAACGGGTTGCAGGAGAATCTTTTTCTCTGGTTTCTCAGTCTGTTTCCCAGTGCCTGTTTCAAGTTCCTGCAGTTTTTGCTGCAAAACCGAGTTGGAACTAGTACCTCCCCATATATTTATAGATGGAGTTTAGTTTGCAACTTAATAGAAACTTTGTGTTCCCTACAAGTTTGTGAAGGACGGCTTTCACACACATTTATCTCTCTGACCTGAGCATGTGGAGAGACGTTCTTTCATTTAGCACAAAAGGAAGTGTAGCAGGAGAAACTTTTACTCTGATTTCTCAGTCCATTTACTAGCGCCGGTTTGAATTTCCCGCAGTTTTCACTGTAAAACCGAGTTGGAGCTAGTACTTCCACATATATATGGATGGATTCTAGTTTGAAACCAAAAGAAATGTTGTGTTCATAACAAGCTATATGGAGGATGGCTTTCACACACCCTTAACTCTCACATCTGAGCATGTTGCAGACTTTCGTTCAACTAGCACAAAGGGAATGACTTGCAAGAGAAAGTTTTAATACGGTTTCTAAGTCTGTTTCCTAGTGCCGGTTTGAAGTTCCTGCAGCTTTCACTGTAAACCCGAGTTGGAGCTAGTACCTCCCCAAATATATGGATGGATTGTAGTTTGCCACTGAAAAGAAACTCTGTTTTCCCAACAAGCTAGGTGAAGGACGGCTTGCACACACACTTATCTCTCAGAACTGAGCATGTTGAGAGACTTTCGTTCATCTAGAACAAAGGGATCGGGTGGCAGGATAATCTTTTGTCTTGTTTCTCATTCTGTTTCCTAGTGTCGGGTTGAAGTACCTTCCGTTGTCACTGAAATACAGAGTTGGAGCTACAACTGAAGCATATATATGGATGGAGTGTAGTTTGCATATGAAAAGAAACTTATTGTCCTCTACAATATAGTTGAAGTACGCCTTTCACACACACGTATCTCTAAGAACTGCGCATGTGGAGAGATTTTCGTTCATCTAGCACAAAGGGAACGTGTCGCAGGAGAATATTTCAGTGTGTTTTCTCACTGTGTTTCTTTGTGCCGGTTTGAAATTCCTGCAGTTTTCACTGTAATACAGATTTGGAGATAGTACTTCCCCATATATATGGATGAAGTGTAGTTTGCAAGTGAATAGACAATTTGTGTTCCAAAATATTTAGGTGAAGGACGGCTTTCACACACACTTATCTCTCAGAACTGAGCATGTGGAGAGACTTTCGTTCATCAAGCATAAAGCAAACGTTTTGCAGGAGAAATATTTAGTGTGGATTCTCAGCCTTTTTCCTTGTGCTGGTTTGAAGATCCTTCAGTTTTCAGTGTAAAACCGAGTTGCAGCTTGTACATGACCATATATATGGATGGAATGTAGTTTGCAACTGAGAAGAAACCTTGTTTTCCCAACAAGATAGAGGAAGGATGGCTTTCACACACACTTATCTCTCAGAACTGAGTAAGTGGAGAGACTTTCGTTCATCTAGCCCCATAGGAAAGGGTTGCAGATGATGTTTTACTCCTGTTTTTCAGTCTGTTTCCTAGTGACGGGTAGAAGATCCTGCAGATTTCACTGTAAATCCGAGTTGGTGCTAGTAAATCCCCATATATATGGATGCAGAGTATTTTGCAAATGAAAAGATACTTTTGTTCCAACAAGCTAGGTGAAGGGCGGCTTTCACACGCACTTATCTCTCAGAACTGAGTATGTTGTGAGGCTTAAGTTCATCTAGCTCAAAGGGAACGGTTTGCAGGGAATTTTTTATTGTGGTATCTCAGTCTTTTTCATACTGCCGGTTTGAACGTAGTGCAATTTTCACTGTAATACAGAGTTGGATCTAATACCTACCCATATATATGGATAGATTGTAGTTTGCAACTGAAAAGGCACTTTGTGTTCCCAAATATTTAGGTGAAGGACGGCATTCACACCCAGTTATCTCTCAGAAATGAGCATGTGAAGACACGTTCGTTCATCTATCACAAAGGGAACAGGTCGCAGGGGAAACTTTTTTCTGGTTTCTCAGTCTGTTTCCTAGTGACTGTTTGAACTTATTATAGTTTTCACTGTAAATCCGAGTTGGAGCTAGTAAATCCCAATATATTTGGATGCAGTTTATTTTGCAACTGTAGAGAAACTGTGTTCCTCAGAAGCTAGTTGAAAGACGGCTTTTACACACATTTATTTCTCAGAAATGGGCATGTGGAGGGAAGTTCGTCCATCTCGCATATAGGGAACGGTTGCAGGAGGAACTTTATCTCCGGTTTTTCAGTCTGTTTCCTAGTACCTGTTTGAAGCTCCTGCAGTTTTAAAAGTAAAACCGAGTTGGAGCTAGTACCTCCCCATATATATGTATGGTTTGTAGTTTGCAACTGAAAAGGAACTCTGTGTTCCCAACAAGCAAGGTGAAGGACGGCTTTCACACACACTTATCTCTCAGAAATGAGCATGTTGAGAGACGTTCGTTCATCTAGCCCAAAGGGAAAAGTTGGCAGGATAAACTTGTTGTCAGTTTTATCATTCTGTTTTCTAGTGTTGGTTTGAAGTAACTTTAAGTTGTCACTGAAATACAGGTTTGAAGCTAGAAGCTAAGCATATATATTGATGGAGTGTAGTTTGCAACTGAAAAGAAACTCTGTGTTCCCAACAAGCAAGGTGAAGGACGGATTTCACACACACTTATCTCTCAGAACTGAGCATGTTGAGAGACGTTCGTTCATCTAGCACAAAGGGATCGGGTGGCAGGATAAACTTTTTGTCTTGTTTCTAATTCTGTTTCCTAGTGCCGGGTTGAAGTACCTTCCGTTGTCATTGCAATACAGATTTGGAGCTACAACTGAAGCATATATATGGATGGAGTGTAGTTTGCATTTGAAAAGAAACTTATTGTCCTCTACAATATAGTTGAAGTACGCCTTTAACACACACGTATCTCTAAGAACTGAGCATGTGGAGAGACATTCGTTCATCCTGCACAAAGGGAACCTGTCGCAGGAGAAACTTTCAGTGTGTTTTCCCAGTCTATTTCTTAGTGCCGGTTTGAAGTTCCTAGAGATTTCACTGTAATACAGATTTGGAGATAGTACATCCCCATATATATGGATGAAGTGTAGTTTGCAAGTGAATAGACAATTTGTGTTCCAAAATATTTAGGTGAATGACGGCTTTAACACACACTTATCTCTCAGAACTGAGCATGTGGAGAGACGTTCGTTCATCAAGCACAAAGCAAACGTTTTGCACGAGAAATATTTAGTGTGGATTCTCAGCCTTTTTCCTTGTGCTGGTTTGAAGATCCTTCAGTTTTCACTGTAAAACCGAGTTGGAGCTTGTACATGACCATATATATGGATGGAATGTAGTTTGCAACTGAGAAGAAACCTTGTTTTCCCAACAAGATAGAGAAAAGATGGCTTTCACACTCACTTATCTCTCAGAACTGAGCAAGTGGAGAGACTTTCGTTCATCTAGCCCAATAGGAAAGTGTTGCAGATGAAGTTTTACTCTTGTTTCTCAGTCTGTTTCCTAGTGACGGGTAGAAGATCCTGCAGATTTCACTGTAAATCCGAGTTGGTGCTTGTAAATCCCCATATATATGGATGCAGTGTATTTCGCAAATGAAAAGAAATTTTGTTCCAACAAGCTAGGTGAAGGACGGCTTTCACACGCACTTATCTCTCAGAACTGAGCATTTTGTGAGACGTAAGTTCATCTAGCGCAAAGGGAACGATTTGCAGGGAATTTTTTATTGTGTTATCTCAGTCTTTTTCATACTGCCGGTTTGAAGTTAGTGCACTTTTCACAGTAAAAGAGAGTTGGATCTAATACCTACCCATTTATATGGATAGAGTGTAGTTTACAACTGAAGAGACACTTTGTGTTCCCAACTATTTAGTTGAAGGACGGCTTTCACACACAGTTATCTCTCAGAAATGAGCATGTGGAGATACGTTCGTTCAACTAGAACAAAGGGAACGGGTAGCAGGAGAAACATTTAGTCTAGTTTCTCATTCTGTTTCCTAGTGCTGGTTTGAAGTTCCTGCAGTTTTCACTAAAAACAGAGATGTAACTAATACCTCCCCATATATATGGATGGAGTGTAGATTGCAAGTGAAAAGACACTTTGTGTTCCCAACAAGCTAGTTGAAGGACGGCTTTCATACACACTTATATCTCTGAAATGAGCATGTGGAGAGACGTTCGTTCATCTAGCACAAAGGGGACGGTTTGCAGGAGAAATTATATTCTCTTTTTTCATTCTGTTTCTTAGTGCTGGTTTGAAATTCCTGCATTTTTTAATGTAACACCGAGTTATAGCTAGTAATTCCCCTATATATATGCATGGAGTGTAGTTTGCAAATGAAAACAAATTTTGTGCACCCAATAATCTAGGTGAAGGACGGCTTTCACAAACACATTATCTATCAGAAGTGAGCATTTGGAGAGAAGATCGTTCATCTAGCACATAGTCAACGGGTTGCAGGAGAATCTTTTTCTCTGGTTTCTCAGTCTGTTTCCCAGTGCCTGTTTCAAGTTCCTGCAGTTTTTGCTGCAAAACCGAGTTGGAACTAGTACCTCCCCATATATTTATAGATGGAGTTTAGTTTGCAACTTAATAGAAACTTTGTGTTCCCTACAAGTTTGTGAAGGACGGCTTTCACACACATTTATCTCTCTGACCTGAGCATGTGGAGAGACGTTCTTTCATTTAGCACAAAAGGAAGTGTAGCAGGAGAAACTTTTACTCTGATTTCTCAGTCCATTTACTAGCGCCGGTTTGAATTTCCCGCAGTTTTCACTGTAAAACCGAGTTGGAGCTAGTACTTCCACATATATATGGATGGATTCTAGTTTGAAACCAAAAGAAATGTTGTGTTCATAACAAGCTATATGGAGGATGGCTTTCACACACCCTTAACTCTCACATCTGAGCATGTTGCAGACTTTCGTTCAACTAGCACAAAGGGAATGACTTGCAAGAGAAAGTTTTAATACGGTTTCTAAGTCTGTTTCCTAGTGCCGGTTTGAAGTTCCTGCAGCTTTCACTGTAAAACCGAGTTGGAGCTAGTACCTCCCCAAATATATGGATGGATTGTAGTTTGCCACTGAAAAGAAACTCTGTTTTCCCAACAAGCTAGGTGAAGGACGGCTTGCACACACACTTATCTCTCAGAACTGAGCATGTTGAGAGACTTTCGTTCATCTAGAACAAAGGGATCGGGTGGCAGGATAATCTTTTGTCTTGTTTCTCATTCTGTTTCCTAGTGTCGGGTTGAAGTACCTTCCGTTGTCACTGAAATACAGAGTTGGAGCTACAACTGAAGCATATATATGGATGGAGTGTAGTTTGCATATGAAAAGAAACTTATTGTCCTCTACAATATAGTTGAAGTACGCCTTTCACACACACGTATCTCTAAGAACTGCGCATGTGGAGAGATTTTCGTTCATCTAGCACAAAGGGAACGTGTCGCAGGAGAATATTTCAGTGTGTTTTCTCACTGTGTTTCTTTGTGCCGGTTTGAAATTCCTGCAGTTTTCACTGTAATACAGATTTGGAGATAGTACTTCCCCATATATATGGATGAAGTGTAGTTTGCAAGTGAATAGACAATTTGTGTTCCAAAATATTTAGGTGAAGGACGGCTTTCACACACACTTATCTCTCAGAACTGAGCATGTGGAGAGACTTTCGTTCATCAAGCATAAAGCAAACGTTTTGCAGGAGAAATATTTAGTGTGGATTCTCAGCCTTTTTCCTTGTGCTGGTTTGAAGATCCTTCAGTTTTCAGTGTAAAACCGAGTTGCAGCTTGTGCATGACCATATATATGGATGGAATGTAGTTTGCAACTGAGAAGAAACCTTGTTTTCCCAACAAGATAGAGGAAGGATGGCTTTCACACACACTTATCTCTCAGAACTGAGTAAGTGGAGAGACTTTCGTTCATCTAGCCCCATAGGAAAGGGTTGCAGATGATGTTTTACTCCTGTTTTTCAGTCTGTTTCCTAGTGACGGGTAGAAGATCCTGCAGATTTCACTGTAAATCCGAGTTGGTGCTAGTAAATCCCCATATATATGGATGCAGAGTATTTTGCAAATGAAAAGATACTTTTGTTCCAACAAGCTAGGTGAAGGGCGGCTTTCACACGCACTTATCTCTCAGAACTGAGTATGTTGTGAGGCTTAAGTTCATCTAGCTCAAAGGGAACGGTTTGCAGGGAATTTTTTATTGTGGTATCTCAGTCTTTTTCATACTGCCGGTTTGAACGTAGTGCAATTTTCACTGTAATACAGAGTTGGATCTAATACCTACCCATATATATGGATAGATTGTAGTTTGCAACTGAAAAGGCACTTTGTGTTCCCAAATATTTAGGTGAAGGACGGCATTCACACCCAGTTATCTCTCAGAAATGAGCATGTGAAGACACGTTCGTTCATCTATCACAAAGGGAACAGGTCGCAGGGGAAACTTTTTTTCTGGTTTCTCAGTCTGTTTCCTAGTGACTGTTGGAACTTATTATAGTTTTCACTGTAAATCCGAGTTGGAGCTAGTAAATCCCAATATATTTGGATGCAGTTTATTTTGCAACTGTAGAGAAACTGTGTTCCTCAGAAGCTAGTTGAAAGACGGCTTTTACACACATTTATTTCTCAGAAATGGGCATGTGGAGGGAAGTTCGTCCATCTCGCATATAGGGAACGGTTGCAGGAGGAACTTTATCTCCGGTTTTTCAGTCTGTTTCCTAGTACCTGTTTGAAGCTCCTGCAGTTTTAAAAGTAAAACCGAGTTGGAGCTAGTACCTCCCCATATATATGTATGGTTTGTAGTTTGCAACTGAAAAGGAACTCTGTGTTCCCAACAAGCAAGGTGAAGGACGGCTTTCACACACACTTATCTCTCAGAACTGAGCATGTTGAGAGACGTTCGTTCATCTAGCCCAAAGGGAAAAGTTGGCAGGATAAACTTGTTGTCAGTTTTATCATTCTGTTTTCTAGTGTTGGTTTGAAGTAACTTTAAGTTGTCACTGAAATACAGGTTTGAAGCTAGAAGCTAAGCATATATATTGATGGAGTGTAGTTTGCAACTGAAAAGAAACTCTGTGTTCCCAACAAGCAAGGTGAAGGACGGATTTCACACACACTTATCTCTCAGAACTGAGCATGTTGAGAGACGTTCGTTCATCTAGCACAAAGGGATCGGGTGGCAGGATAAACTTTTTGTCTTGTTTCTCATTCTGTTTCCAAGTGCCGGGTTGAAGTACCTTCCGTTGTCATTGCAATACAGATTTGGAGCTACAACTGAAGCATATATATGGATGGAGTGTAGTTTGCATTTGAAAAGAAACTTATTGTCCTCTACAATATAGTTGAAGTACGCCTTTAACACACACGTATCTCTAAGAACTGAGCATGTGGAGAGACATTCGTTCATCCTGCACAAAGGGAACCTGTCGCAGGAGAAACTTTCAGTGTGTTTTCTCAGTCTCTTTCTTAGTGCCGGTTTGAAGTTCCTAGAGATTTCACTGTAATACAGATTTGGAGATAGTACATCCCCATATATATGGATGAAGTGTAGTTTGCAAGTGAATAGACAATTTGTGTTCCAAAATATTTAGGTGAATGACGGCTTTAACACACACTTATCTCTCAGAACTGAGCATGTGGAGAGACGTTCGTTCATCAAGCACAAAGCAAACGTTTTGCACGAGAAACATTTAGTGTGGATTCTCAGCCTTTTTCCTTGTGCTGGTTTGAAGATCCTTCAGTTTTCACTGTAAAACCGAGTTGGAGCTTGTACATGACCATATATATGGATGGAATGTAGTTTGCAACTGAGAAGAAACCTTGTTTTCCCAACAAGATAGAGAAAAGATGGCTTTCACACTCACTTATCTCTCAGAACTGAGCAAGTGGAGAGACTTTCGTTCATCTAGCCCAATAGGAAAGTGTTGCAGATGAAGTTTTACTCTTGTTTCTCAGTCTGTTTCCTAGTGACGGGTAGAAGATCCTGCAGATTTCACTGTAAATCCGAGTTGGTGCTTGTAAATCCCCATATATATGGATGCAGTGTATTTCGCAAATGAAAAGAAATTTTGTTCCAACAAGCTAGGTGAAGGACGGCTTTCACACGCACTTATCTCTCAGAACTGAGCATTTTGTGAGACGTAAGTTCATCTAGCGCAAAGGGAACGATTTGCAGGGAATTTTTTATTGTGTTATCTCAGTCTTTTTCATACTGCCGGTTTGAAGTTAGTGCACTTTTCACAGTAAAAGAGAGTTGGATCTAATACCTACCCATTTATATGGATAGAGTGTAGTTTACAACTGAAGAGACACTTTGTGTTCCCAACTATTTAGTTGAAGGACGGCTTTCACACACAGTTATCTCTCAGAAATGAGCATGTGGAGATACGTTCGTTCAACTAGAACAAAGGGAACGGGTAGCAGGAGAAACATTTAGTCTAGTTTCTCATTCTGTTTCCTAGTGCTGGTTTGAAGTTCCTGCAGTTTTCACTGTAAACAGAGTTGGAACTATTACCTCCCCATATATATGGATGGAGTGTAGATTGCAAGTGAAAAGACACTTTGTGTTCCCAACAAGCTAGTTGAAGGACGGCTTTCATACACACTTATATCTCTGAAATGAGCATGTGGAGAGACGTTCGTTCATCTAGCACAAAGGGGACGGTTTGCAGGAGAAATTATATTCTCTTTTTTCATTCTGTTTCTTAGTGCTGGTTTGAAATTCCTGCATTTTTTAATGTAACACCGAGTTATAGCTAGTAATTCCCCTATATATATGCATGGAGTGTAGTTTGCAAATGAAAACAAATTTTGTGCTCCCAATAATCTAGATGAAGGACGGCTTTCACAAACACATTATCTATCAGAAGTGAGCATTTGGAGAGAAGATCGTTCATCTAGCACATAGTGAACGGGTTGCAGGAGAATCTTTTTCTCTGGTTTCTCAGTCTGTTTCCCAGTGCCTGTTTCAAGTTCCTGCAGTTTTCACTGTAAAACCGAGTTGGAACTAGTACCTCCCCATATAATTAGATGGAGTTTAGTTTGCAACTTAATAGAAACTTTGTGTTCCCTACAAGCTTTGTGAAGGACGGCTTTCACACACATTTATCTCTGTGAACTGAGCATGTGGAGAGACGTTCTTTCATCTAGCACAAAAGAAAGTGTTGCAGGAGAAACTTTTACTCTGATTTCTCAGTCCATTTACTAGTGCCGGTTTGAATTTCCTGCAGTTTTCACTGTAAAAGCGAGTTGGAGCTAGTACTTCCACATATATATGGATGGATTCTAGTTTGAAACCGAAAGAACCGTTGTGTTCATAACAAGCTATATGGAGGACGGCTTTCACACACACTTAACTCTCAGATCTGAGCATGTTGCAGACTTTCGTTCAACTAGCACAAAGGGAATGACTTGCAAGAGAAAGTTTTAGTACGGTTTCTAAGTCTGATTCCTAGTGCCGGTTTGAAGTTCCTGCAGCTTTCACTGTAAAATCGATTTGGAGCTATTACCTTCCCAAATATATGGAAGGAGTGTAGTTTGCAACTGAAAAGAAACTCTGTTTTCCCAACAAGCTAGGTGAAGGACGGCTTGCACACACACTTATCTCTCAGAACTGAGCATGTTGAGAGACGATCGTTCATCTAGAACAAAGGAATCGGGTGGCAGGATAAACTTTTGTCTTGTTTCTCATTCTGTTTCCTAGTTCCGGGTTGAAGTACCTTCCGTTGTCACTGAAATACAGAGTTAGAGCTACAACTGAAGCATATATATGGATGGAATGTAGTTTGCATGTGAAAAGAAACTTATTGTCCTCTACAATATAGTTGAAGTACGCCTTTCACACACACGTATCTCTAAGAACTGAGCATTTGGAGAGACTTTCGTTCATCTAGCACAAAGGGAACGTGTCGCAGGAAAACATTTCAGTGTGTTTTCTCACTGTGTTTCTTTGTGCCGGTTTGAAATTCCTGCAGTTTTCACTGTAATACAGATTTGGAGATAGTACCTCCCCATATATATGGATGAAGTGTACTTTGCAAGTGAATAGACAATTTGTGTTCCAAAATATTTAGGTGAAGGGCGGCTTTCACACACACTTATCTCTCAGAACTGAGCATGTGGAGAGACTTTTGTTCATCAATCACAAAGCAAACGTTTTGCAGGAGAAACATTTATTGTGGATTCTCAGCCTTTTTCCTTGTGCTGGTTTGAAGATCCTTCAGTTTTCAGTGTAAAACCGAGTTGCAGCTTGTACATGACCATATATATGGATGGAATGTAGTTTGCAACTGAAAAGAAACCTTGTTTTCCCAACAAGATAGAGGAAGGATGGCTTTCCCACACACTTATCTCTCAGAACTGAGCAAGTGGAGAGACTTTCGTTCATCTAGCGCAATAGGAAAGGGTTGCAGATGAAGTTTTACTCTTGTTTCTCAGTCTGCTTCCTAGTGACGGGTAGAAGATCCTGCAGATTTCACTGTAAATCCGAGTTGGTGCTAGTAAATCCCCATATATATGGATGCAGAGTATTTTGCAAATGAAAAGATACTTTTGTTCCAACAAGCTAGGTGAAGGGCGGCTTTCACACGCACTTATCTCTCAGAACTGAGTATGTTGTGAGGCTTAAGTTCATCTAGCTCAAAGGGAACGGTTTGCAGGGAATTTTTTATTGTGGTATCTCAGTCTTTTTCATACTGCCGGTTTGAACGTAGTGCAATTTTCACTGTAATACAGAGTTGGATCTAATACCTACCCATATATATGGATAGATTGTAGTTTGCAACTGAAAAGGCACTTTGTGTTCCCAAATATTTAGGTGAAGGACGGCATTCACACCCAGTTATCTCTCAGAAATGAGCATGTGAAGACACGTTCGTTCATCTATCACAAAGGGAACAGGTCGCAGGGGAAACATTTTTTCTGGTTTCTCAGTCTGTTTCCTAGTGACTGTTTGAACTTATTATAGTTTTCACTGTAAATCCGAGTTGGAGCTAGTAAATCCCAATATATTTGGATGCAGTTTATTTTGCAACTGTAGAGAAACTGTGTTCCTCAGAAGCTAGTTGAAAGACGGCTTTTACACACATTTATTTCTCAGAAATGGGCATGTGGAGGGAAGTTCGTCCATCTCGCATATAGGGAACGGTTGCAGGAGGAACTTTATCTCCGGTTTTTCAGTCTGTTTCCTAGTACCTGTTTGAAGCTCCTGCAGTTTTAAAAGTAAAACCGAGTTGGAGCTAGTACCTCCCCATATATATGTATGGTTTGTAGTTTGCAACTGAAAAGGAACTCTGTGTTCCCAACAAGCAAGGTGAAGGACGGCTTTCACACACACTTATCTCTCAGAACTGAGCATGTTGAGAGACGTTCGTTCATCTAGCCCAAAGGGAAAAGTTGGCAGGATAAACTTGTTGTCAGTTTTATCATTCTGTTTTCTAGTGTTGGTTTGAAGTAACTTTAAGTTGTCACTGAAATACAGGTTTGAAGCTAGAAGCTAAGCATATATATTGATGGAGTGTAGTTTGCAACTGAAAAGAAACTCTGTGTTCCCAACAAGCAAGGTGAAGGACGGATTTCACACACACTTATCTCTCAGAACTGAGCATGTTGAGAGACGTTCGTTCATCTAGCACAAAGGGATCGGGTGGCAGGATAAACTTTTTGTCTTGTTTCTCATTCTGTTTCCAAGTGCCGGGTTGAAGTACCTTCCGTTGTCATTGCAATACAGATTTGGAGCTACAACTGAAGCATATATATGGATGGAGTGTAGTTTGCATTTGAAAAGAAACTTATTGTCCTCTACAATATAGTTGAAGTACGCCTTTAACACACACGTATCTCTAAGAACTGAGCATGTGGAGAGACATTCGTTCATCCTGCACAAAGGGAACCTGTCGCAGGAGAAACTTTCAGTGTGTTTTCTCAGTCTCTTTCTTAGTGCCGGTTTGAAGTTCCTAGAGATTTCACTGTAATACAGATTTGGAGATAGTACATCCCCATATATATGGATGAAGTGTAGTTTGCAAGTGAATAGACAATTTGTGTTCCAAAATATTTAGGTGAATGACGGCTTTCACACACACTTATCTCTCAGAACTGAGCATGTGGAGAGACGTTCGTTCATCAAGCACAAAGCAAACGTTTTGCACGAGAAACATTTAGTGTGGATTCTCAGCCTTTTTCCTTGTGCTGGTTTGAAGATCCTTCAGTTTTCACTGTAAAACCGAGTTGGAGCTTGTACATGACCATATATATGGATGGAATGTAGTTTGCAACTGAGAAGAAACCTTGTTTTCCCAACAAGATAGAGAAAAGATGGCTTTCACACTCACTTATCTCTCAGAACTGAGCAAGTGGAGAGACTTTCGTTCATCTAGCCCAATAGGAAAGTGTTGCAGATGAAGTTTTACTCTTGTTTCTCAGTCTGTTTCCTAGTGACGGGTAGAAGATCCTGCAGATTTCACTGTAAATCCGAGTTGGTGCTTGTAAATCCCCATATATATGGATGCAGTGTATTTCGCAAATGAAAAGAAATTTTGTTCCAACAAGCTAGGTGAAGGACGGCTTTCACACGCACTTATCTCTCAGAACTGAGCATTTTGTGAGACGTAAGTTCATCTAGCGCAAAGGGAACGATTTGCAGGGAATTTTTTATTGTGTTATCTCAGTCTTTTTCATACTGCCGGTTTGAAGTTAGTGCACTTTTCACAGTAAAAGAGAGTTGGATCTAATACCTACCCATTTATATGGATAGAGTGTAGTTTACAACTGAAGAGACACTTTGTGTTCCCAACTATTTAGTTGAAGGACGGCTTTCACACACAGTTATCTCTCAGAAATGAGCATGTGGAGATACGTTCGTTCAACTAGAACAAAGGGAACGGGTAGCAGGAGAAACATTTAGTCTAGTTTCTCATTCTGTTTCCTAGTGCTGGTTTGAAGTTCCTGCAGTTTTCACTGTAAACAGAGTTGGAACTATTACCTCCCCATATATATGGATGGAGTGTAGATTGCAAGTGAAAAGACACTTTGTGTTCCCAACAAGCTAGTTGAAGGACGGCTTTCATACACACTTATATCTCTGAAATGAGCATGTGGAGAGACGTTCGTTCATCTAGCACAAAGGGGACGGTTTGCAGGAGAAATTATATTCTCTTTTTTCATTCTGTTTCTTAGTGCTGGTTTGAAATTCCTGCATTTTTTAATGTAACACCGAGTTATAGCTAGTAATTCCCCTATATATATGCATGGAGTGTAGTTTGCAAATGAAAACAAATTTTGTGCTCCCAATAATCTAGATGAAGGACGGCTTTCACAAACACATTATCTATCAGAAGTGAGCATTTGGAGAGAAGATCGTTCATCTAGCACATAGTGAACGGGTTGCAGGAGAATCTTTTTCTCTGGTTTCTCAGTCTGTTTCCCAGTGCCTGTTTCAAGTTCCTGCAGTTTTCACTGTAAAACCGAGTTGGAACTAGTACCTCCCCATATAATTAGATGGAGTTTAGTTTGCAACTTAATAGAAACTTTGTGTTCCCTACAAGCTTTGTGAAGGACGGCTTTCACACACATTTATCTCTGTGAACTGAGCATGTGGAGAGACGTTCTTTCATCTAGCACAAAAGAAAGTGTTGCAGGAGAAACTTTTACTCTGATTTCTCAGTCCATTTACTAGTGCCGGTTTGAATTTCCTGCAGTTTTCACTGTAAAAGCGAGTTGGAGCTAGTACTTCCACATATATATGGATGGATTCTAGTTTGAAACCGAAAGAACCGTTGTGTTCATAACAAGCTATATGGAGGACGGCTTTCACACACACTTAACTCTCAGATCTGAGCATGTTGCAGACTTTCGTTCAACTAGCACAAAGGGAATGACTTGCAAGAGAAAGTTTTAGTACGGTTTCTAAGTCTGATTCCTAGTGCCGGTTTGAAGTTCCTGCAGCTTTCACTGTAAAATAGATTTGGAGCTATTACCTTCCCAAATATATGGAAGGAGTGTAGTTTGCAACTGAAAAGAAACTCTGTTTTCCCAACAAGCTAGGTGAAGGACGGCTTGCACACACACTTATCTCTCAGAACTGAGCATGTTGAGAGACGATCGTTCATCTAGAACAAAGGAATCGGGTGGCAGGATAAACTTTTGTCTTGTTTCTCATTCTGTTTCCTAGTTCCGGGTTGAAGTACCTTCCGTTGTCACTGAAATACAGAGTTAGAGCTACAACTGAAGCATATATATGGATGGAATGTAGTTTGCATGTGAAAAGAAACTTATTGTCCTCTACAATATAGTTGAAGTACGCCTTTCACACACACGTATCTCTAAGAACTGAGCATTTGGAGAGACTTTCGTTCATCTAGCACAAAGGGAACGTGTCGCAGGAAAACATTTCAGTGTGTTTTCTCACTGTGTTTCTTTGTGCCGGTTTGAAATTCCTGCAGTTTTCACTGTAATACAGATTTGGAGATAGTACCTCCCCATATATATGGATGAAGTGTACTTTGCAAGTGAATAGACAATTTGTGTTCCAAAATATTTAGGTGAAGGGCGGCTTTCACACACACTTATCTCTCAGAACTGAGCATGTGGAGAGACTTTTGTTCATCAATCACAAAGCAAACGTTTTGCAGGAGAAACATTTATTGTGGATTCTCAGCCTTTTTCCTTGTGCTGGTTTGAAGATCCTTCAGTTTTCAGTGTAAAACCGAGTTGCAGCTTGTACATGACCATATATATGGATGGAATGTAGTTTGCAACTGAAAAGAAACCTTGTTTTCCCAACAAGATAGAGGAAGGATGGCTTTCCCACACACTTATCTCTCAGAACTGAGCAAGTGGAGAGACTTTCGTTCATCTAGCGCAATAGGAAAGGGTTGCAGATGAAGTTTTACTCTTGTTTCTCAGTCTGCTTCCTAGTGACGGGTAGAAGATCCTGCAGATTTCACTGTAAATCCGAGTTGGTGCTAGTAAATCCCCATATATATGGATGCAGTGTATTTTGCAAATGAAAAGAAATTCTGTTCCAACAAGCTAGGTGAAGGACGGCTTTCACACGCACTTATCTCTCAGAACTGAGCATGTTGTGAGATGTAAGTTCATAGAGCGAAAAGGGAATGGTTTGCAGGGAATTTTTTATTGTGGTATCTCAGTTTTTTCATACTGCCGGTTTGAAGTTAGTGCACTTTTCACTGTAAAAAAGAGTTGGATCTATTACCTACCCATATATATGGATAGATTGCAGTTTGCAAGTGAAAAGGCACTTTGTGTTCCCAAATATTTAGGTGAAGGATGGCATTCACACCCAGTTATCTCTCAAAATAGCATGTGAAGAGACGTTCGTTCATCTATCACAAAGGGAACAGGTCGCAGGGGAAACATTTTTTCTGGTTTCTCAGTCTGTTTCCTAGTGACTGTTGGAACTTATTATAGTTTTCACTGTAAATCTGAGTTGGAGCTAGTAAATCCCAATATATTTGGATGCAGTGTATTTTGCAACTGAAGAGAAACTGTGTTCCTCAGAAGCTAGTTGAAAGACGGCTTTTACACACATTTATTTCTCAGAAATGGGCATGTGGAGGGAAGTTCGTCCATTTCGCAAATAGGGAACGGGTTGCAGGAGAAACTTTATCTCCGGTTTTTCAGTCTGTTTCCTAGTACCTGTTTGAAGCTCCTGCAGTTTTCACAGTAAAACCGAGTTGGAGCTAGTACCTCCCCATATATATGTATGGTTTGTAGTTTGCAACTGAAAAGGAACTCTGTGTTCCCAACAAGCAAGGTGAAGGACGGCTTTCACACACACTTATCTCTCAGAACTGAGCATGTTGAGAGACGTTCGTTCATCTAGCCCAAAGGGAAAAGTTGGCAGGATAAACTTGTTGTCAGTTTTATCATTCTGTTTTCTAGTGTTGGTTTGAAGTAACTTTATGTTGTCACTGAAATACAGATTTGAAGCTAGAAGCTAAGCATTTATATTGATGGAGTGTAGTTTGCAACTGAAAAGAAACTCTGTGTTCCCAACAAGCAAGGTGAAGGACGGATTTCACACACACTTATCTCTCAGAACTGAGCATGTTGAGAGACGTTCGTTCATCTAGCACAAAGGGATCGGGTGGCAGGATAAACTTTTTGTCTTGTTTCTCATTCTGTTTCCTAGTGCCGGGTTGAAGTACCTTCCGTTGTCATTGAAATACAGAGTTGGAGCTACAACTGAAGCATATATATGGATGGAGTGTAGTTTGCATGTGAAAAGAAACTTATTGTCCTCTACAATATAGTTGAAGTACGCCTTTCACACACACGTATCTCTAAGAAATGAGCATGTGGAGAGATTTTCGTTCATCTAGCACAAAAGGAACGTGTCGCAGGAGAATATTTCAGTGTGTTTTCTCAGTCTCTTTCTTAGTGCCGGTTTGAAATTCCTGCAGTTTTCACTGTAATACAGATTTGGAACTAGTACTTCCCCATATATATGGATGAAGTGTAGTTTGCAAGTGAATAGACACTTTGTGTTCCCAAATATTTCGGTGAAGGGCGGATTTCACACACACTTATATCTCTGACCTGAGCATGTGGAGAGACGTTCTTTCATCTAGCACAAAAGGAAGTGTTGCAGGAGAAACTTTTACTCTGATTTCTAAGTCCATTTACTAGCGCCGGTTTGAATTTCCTGCAGTTTTCACTGTAAAACCGAGTTGGAGCTAGTACTTCCACATATATATGGATGGATTCTAGTTTGAAACCGAAATAAACTTTGTGTTCATAACAAGCTATATGGAGAACGGCTTTCACACACACTTAAGTCTCAGATGTGAGCATATTGCAGACTTTCGTTCAACTAGCATAAATGGAATGTCTTGCAAGAGAAATTTTTAATATGGTTTGTAAGTCTGTTTCCTTGTGCCTGTTTGAAGTTCCTGCAGCTTTCACTGTAAAATCGTTTTGGAGCTAGTACCTCCCCAAATATATGGATGGATTGTAGTTTGCATGTGAAAAGAATCTCTGCTTTCCCAACAAGCTAGGTGAAGGACGGCTTGCACACACACTAATCTCTCAGAACTGAGCATGTTGAGAGACGTTCGTTCATCTAGCACAAAGGGATCGGGTGGCAGGATAAACTTTTGTCTTGTTTCTCATTCTGTTTCCTAGTGCCGGTATGAAGTACCTTCTGTTGTCAGTGAAATACAGAGTTGGAGCTACAACTGAAGCATATATATGGATGGAGTGTAGTTTGCATATGAAAAGAAACTTATTGTCCTCTACAATATAGTTGAAGTACGCCTTTAACACACACGTATCTCTAAGAGCTGAGCATGTGGAGAGACTTTCGTTCATCCTGCACAAAGGGAACCTGTCGCAGGAGAAACTTTCAATGTGTTTTCTCAGTCTGTTTCTTAGTGCCGGTTTGAAGTTCCTGCAGTTTTCACTGTAATACAGATTTGGAGATAGTACCTCCCCATATATATGGATGAAGTGTAGTTTGCAAGTAAATAGACAATTTGTGTTCCAAAATATTTAGGTGAAGGACGGCATTAAAACACACTTATCTCTCAGAACTGAGCATGCGGAGAGAATTTCGTTCATCAAGCACAAAGCAAACGTTTTGCAGGAGAAACATTTAGTGTGGATTCTCAGCCATTTCCCTTGTGCTGGTTTGAAGATCCTTCAGTTTTTACAGTAAAACCGAGTTGGAGCTTGTACATGACCATATATATGGATGGAATGTAGTTTGCAACTGAAAAGAAACCTAGTTTTCCCAACAAGATAGAGGAAGAATGGCTTTCACACACACTTATCTCTCAGAACTGAGCAAGTGGAGAGACTTTCGTTCATTTAGCGCAATAGGAAAGGGTTGCAGATGAAGTTTTACTCTTGTTTCTCAGTCTGTTTCCTAGTGACGGGTAGAAGATCCTGCAGATTTCACTGTAAATCCGAGTTGGTGCTAGTAAATCCCCATATATATGGATGCAGTGTATTTCGCAAATGAAAAGAAATTTTGTTCCAACAAGCTAGGTGAAGGACGGCTTTCACACCCACTTATCTCTCAGAACTGAGCATTTTGTGAGACGTAAGTTCATCTAGCGCAAAGGGAACGGTTTGCAGGGAATTTTTTATTGTGGTATCTCAGTCTTTTTCATACTGCCGGTTTGAAGTTAGTGCACTTTTCACTGTAAAACAGAGTTGGATCTAATACCTACCCATATATATGGATAGAGTGTAGTTTGCAACTGAAGAGACACTTTGTGTTCCCAACTATTTAGTTGAAGGACGGCTTTCACACACAGTTATCTCTCAGAAATGAGCATGTGGAGATACGTTCGTTCAACTAGAACAAAGGGAACGGGTAGCAGGAGAAACATTTTGTCTAGTTTCTCAGTCTGTTTCCTAGTGCTGGTTTGAAGTTCCTGCAGTTTTCACTGTAAACAGAGTTGGAACTATTACCTCCCTATATATATGGATGGAGTGTAGATTGCAAGTGAAAAGACACTTTGTGTTCTCAACAAGCTAGTTGAAGGACGGCTTTCATACACACTTATATCTCTGAAATGAGCATGTGGAGAGACGTTCGTTCATCTAGCACAAAGGGAACGGTTTGCAGGAGAAATTATATTCTCTTTTTTCATTCTGTTTCTTAGTGCTGGTTTGAAATTCCTGCATTTTTTAATGTAACACCGAGTTATAGCTAGTAATTCCCCTATATATATATGCATGGAGTGTAGTTTGCAAATGAAAACAAATTTTGTGCACCCAATAATCTAGGTGAAGGACGGCTTTCACAAACACATTATCTATCAGAAGTGAGCATTTGGAGAGAAGATCGTTCATCTAGCACATAGTGAACGGGTTGCAGGAGAATCTTTTTCTCTGGTTTCTCAGTCTGTTTCCCAGTGCCTGTTTCAAGTTCCTGCAGTTTTCGCTGCAAAACCGAGTTGGAACTAGTACCTCCCCATATATTTATAGATGGAGTTTAGTTTGCAACTTAATAGAAACTTTGTGTTCCCTACAAGTTTGTGAAGGACGGCTTTCACACACATTTATCTCTCTGACCTGAGCATGTGGAGAGACGTTCTTTCATTTAGCACAAAAGAAAGTGTAGCAGGAGAAACTTTTACTCTGATTTCTCAGTCCATTTACTAGCGCCGGTTTGAATTTCCTGCAGTTTTCACTGTAAAAGCGAGTTGGAGCTAGTACTTCCACATATATATGGATGGATTCTAGTTTGAAACCAAAAGAAATGTTGTGTTCATAACAAGCTATATGGAGGATGGCTTTCACACACCCTTAACTCTCAGATCTGAGCATGTTGCAGACTTTCGTTCAACTAGCACAAAGGGAATGACTTGCAAGAGAAAGTCTTAATACGGTTTCTAAGTCTGTTTCCTAGTGCCGGTTTGAAGTTCCTGCAGCTTTCACTGTAAAACCGAGTTGGAGCTAGTACCTCCCCAAATATATGGATGGATTGTAGTTTGCAACTGAAAAGAAACTCGGTTTTCCCAACAAGCTAGGTGAAGGACGGCTTGCACACACACTTATCTCTCAGAACTGAGCATGTTGAGAGACTTTCGTTCATCTAGAACAAAGGGATCGGGTGGCAGGATAATCTTTTGTCTTGTTTCTCATTCTGTTTCCTAGTGTCGGGTTGAAGTACCTTCCGTTGTCACTGAAATACAGAGTTGGAGCTACAACTGAAGCATATATATGGATGGAGTGTAGTTTGCATATGAAAAGAAACTTATTGTCCTCTACAATATAGTTGAAGTACGCCATTCACACACACGTATCTCTAAGAACTGCGCATGTGGAGAGATTTTCGTTCATCTTGCACAAAGGGAACCTGTCACAGGAGAAATTTTCAGTGTGTTTTCTCAGTCTGTTTCTTAGTGCCGGTTTGAAATTCCTGCAGTTTTCACTGTAATACAGATTTGGAGATAGTACCTCCCCATATATATGGATGAAGTGTAGTTTGCAAGTGAATAGACAATTTGTGTTCCAAAATATTTAGGTGAAGGACGGCTTTCACACACACTTATCTCTAAGAACTGAGCATGTGGAGAGACTTTCGTTCATCAAGCATAATGCAAACGTTTTGCAGGAGAAATATTTAGTGTGGATTCTCAGCCTTTTTCCTTGTGCTGGTTTGAAGATCCTTCAGTTTTCAGTGTAAAACCGAGTTGCAGCTTGTACATGACCATATATATGGATGGAATGTATTTTACAACTGAGAAGAAACCTTGTTTTCCCAACAAGATAGAGGAAGGATGGCTTTCACACACACTTATCTCTCAGAACTGAGTAAGTGGAGAGACTTTCGTTCATCTAGCCCTATAGGAAAGGGTTGCAGATGATGTTTTACTCCTGTTTCTCAGTCTGTTTCCTAGTGACGGGTAGAAGATCCTGCAGATTTCACTGTAAATCCGAGTTGGTGCTAGTAAATCCCCATATATATGGATGCAGAGTATTTTGCAAATGAAAAGATACTTTTGTTCCAACAAGCTAGGTGAAGGGCGGCTTTCACACGCACTTATCTCTCAGAACTGAGCATGTTGTGAGACTTAAGTTCATCTAGCTCAAAGGGAACGGTTTGCAGGGAATTTTTTATTGTGGTATCTCAGACTTTTTCATACTGCCGGTTTGAACGTAGTGCACTTTTCACTGTAATACAGAGTTGGATCTAATACCTACCCATATATATGGATAGATTGTAGTTTGCAACTGAAAAGGCACTTTGTGTTCCCAAATATTTAGGTGAAGGACGGCATTCACACCCAGTTATCTCTCAGAAATGAGCATGTGAAGACACGTTCGTTCATCTATCACAAAGGGAACAGGTCGCAGGGGAAACTTTTTTTCTGGTTTCTCAGTCTGTTTCCTAGTGACTGTTTGAACTTATTATAGTTTTCACTGTAAATCCGAGTTGGAGCTAGTAAATCCCAATATATTTGGATGCAGTTTATTTTGCAACTGTAGAGAAACTGTGTTCCTCAGAAGCTGGTTGAAAGACGGCTTTTACACACATTTATTTCTCAGAAATGGGCATGTGGAGGGAAGTTCGTCCATCTCGCATATAGGGAACGGTTGCAGGAGGAACTTTATCTCCGGTTTTTCAGTCTGTTTCCTAGTACCTTTTTGAAACTCCTGCAGTTTTCACAGTAAAACTTAGTTGGAGCTAGTACCTCCCCATATATATGTATGGTCTGTACTTTGCAACTGAAAAGAAACTCTGTGTTCCCAACAAGCAAGGTGAAGGACGGCTTTCACACACACTTATCTCTCAGAACTGAGCATGTTGAGAGACGTTCGTTCATTTAGCACAAATGGAAATGGTGGCAGGATAAACTTGTTGTCAGGTTTCTCATTCTGTTTTCTAGTGTTGGTTTGAAGTACCTTTAGTTGTCACTGAAATACAGATTTGAAGCTAGAACCTAAGCATATATATTGATGGAGTGTAGTTTGCAACTGAAAAGAAACTCTGTGTTCCCAACAAGCAAGGTGAAGGACGGATTTCACACACACTTATCTCTCAGAACTGAGCATGTTGAGAGACGTTCGTTCATCTAGCACAAAGGGATCGGGTGGCAGGATAACCTTTTTGTCTTGTTTCTAATTCTGTTTCCTAGTGCCGGGTTAAAGTACCTTCCGTTGTCACTGAAATACAGAGTTGGAGCTACAACTGAAGCATATATATGGATGGAGTGTAGTTTGCATGTGAAAAGAAACTTATTGTCCACTACAATATAGTTGAAGTACGCCTTTAACACACACGTATCTCTAAGAACTGAGCATGTGGTGAGACTTTCGTTCATCCTGCACAAAGGGAACCTGTCGCAGGAGAAACTTTCAGTGTGTTTTCTCAGTCTGTTTCTTAGTGCCGTTTTGAAATTCCTGCAGTTTTCACTGTAATACAGATTTGGAACTAGTACCTCCCCATATATATGGATGAAGTGTAGTTTGCAAGTGAATAGACACTTTGTGTTCCCAAATATTTAGGTGAAGAACGGCTTTCACACACACATATCTCTGACCTGAGCATGTGGAGAGACGTTCTTCCATCTAGCAAAAATTAAAGTGATGGAGGAGAAACTTTTACTCTGATTTCTCAGTCCATTTCCTAGCGCCGGTTTGAATTTCCTGCAGTTTTCACTGTAAAACCTAGTTGGAGCTAGTACCTCCATATATATATGGATGGATTCTAGTTTGAAACCAAAAGAAACTTTGTGTTCATAACAAGCTCTATGGAGGACGGCTTTCACACACACTTAACTCTCAGATCTGAGCATGTTGCAAACTTTCGTTCAACTAGCACAAAGGGAATGATTTGCAAGAGGAAGTTTTAGTACGGTTTATAAGTCTGTTTCCCACTGCCGGTTTGAATTTCCTGCAGCTTTCACTGTAAAATCGAGTTGGAGCTAGTACCTCCCCAAATATATGGATGGAGTGTAGTTTGCAACTGAAAAGAAACTCTGTTTTCCCAACAAGCTAGGTGAAGAACGGCTTGCACACACACTTATCTCTCAGAACTGATCATGTTGAGAGACGTTCGTTCATCAAGCAAAAAGGGATCGGGTGGCAGGATAAACTTTTTTTCTTCTTTCTCATTCTGTTTCCTAGTGCCGGTATGAAGTACCTTCTGTTGTCAGTGAAATACAGATTTGGAGCTAGACCTTAAGCATATATATTGATGGAGTGTAGTTTGCAACTGAAAAGAAACTCTGTGTTCCCAACAAGCAAGGTGAAGGACGGCTTTCACACACACTTATCTCTCAGAACTGAGCATGTTGAGAGACGTTCGTTCATCTAGCACAAAGGGAAATGGTGGCAGGATAAACTTGTTGTCAGTTTTCTCATTCTGTTTTCTAGTGTTGGTTTGAAGTACCTTTAGTTGTCACTGAAATACAGATTTGAAGCTAGAACATAAGCATATATATTAATGGAGTGTAGTTTGCAACTGAAAAGAAACTCTGTGTTCCCAACAAGCAAGGTTAAGGACGGATTTCACACACACTTATCTCTCAGAACTGAGCATGTTGAGAGACGTTCGTTCATATAGCACAAAGGGATCGGGTGGCAGGATAAACTTTTTGTCTTGTTTCTCATTCTGTTTCCTAGTGCCGGGTTGAAGTACCTTCCGTTGTCACTGAAATACAGAGTTGGAGCTACAACTGAAGCATATATACGGATTTAGTGTAGTTTGCATGTGAAAAGAAACTTATTGTTCTCTACAATATAGTTGAAGTACGCCTTTAACACACACGTAACTCTAAGAACTGAGCATGTGTAGAGACTTTCGTTCATCTAGCACAAATGGAACGTGTCACAGGAGAATATTTCAGTGTGTTTTCTCAGTCTGTTTCTTAGTGCCGGTTTGAAATTCCTGCAGTTTTCACTGTAATACAGATTTGGAAACTAGTACCTCCCCATATATATGGATGAAGTGTAGTTTGCAAGTTAATAGACAATTTGTGTTCCCACATATTTAGGTGAAGGACAGCGTTCACACAAACTTAATCTCTGACCTGAGCATGTGGAGAGACGTTCTTTCATCTAGCACAAATGAAAGTGTTGCAGGAGAAACTTTTACTCTGATTTCTCATTCCATTTCCTAGCGCTGGTTTGAATTTCCTGCAGTTTTCACTGTAAAACCGAGTTGGAGCTAGTTCCTCCACATATATATGGATGGATTCTATTTTGAAACGGAAAGAAACTTTGTGTTCATAACAAGCTATATGGAGGACGGCTTTCACACACACTTATCTCTCAGAACTGAGTATGTGGAGAGACGTTCGTTCATCAATCACAAAGCGAACGTTTTGCAGGAGAAACATTTAGTGTGTATGCTCAGCCATTTTCCTTGTGCTGGTTTGAAGATCCTTCAGTTTTCACTGTAAAACTGAGTTGGAGCTTGTACATGACCATATATATGGATGGAATGTAGTTGGCAACTGAGAAGAAACCTTGTTTTCCCAACAAGATAGAGGAAGGATGGCTTTCACACACACTTATCTCTCAGAACTGAGTAAGTGGAGAGACTTTCGTTCATCTAGCACAATACGAAAGGGTTTCAGATGAAGTTTTACTCTTGCTTCTCAGTCTGTTTCTTAGTGACGGGTAGAAGATCCTGCAGATTTCACTGTAAATCCGAGTTGGTGCTAGTAAATCCCCATATATATGAATGCAGAGTATTATGCAAATGAAAAGATACTTTTGTTCCAACAAGCTAGGTGAAGGGCGGCTTTCACACGCACTATCTCTCAGAACTGAGCATGTTGTGAGACTTAAGTTCATCTAGCTCAAAGGGAACGGTTTGCAGGGAATTTTTTATTGTGGTATCTCAGTCTTTTTCATACTGCCGGTTTGAAATTAGTGCACTTTTCACTGTAAACAGAGTTGGATCTAATACCTACCCATATATATGGATAGATTGTAGTTTGCAACTGAAAAGGCACTTTGTATTCCCAAATATTTAGGTGAAGGACGGCATTCACACCCAGTTATCTCTCAGAAATGAGCATGTGAAGAGACGTTCGTTCATCTATCACAAAGGGAACAGGTCGCAGGGGAAACTTTTTTTCTGGTTTCTCAGTCTGTTTCCTAGTGACTGTTTGAACTTATTATAGTTTTCACTGTAAATCCGAGTTGGAGCTAGTAATCCCAATATATTTGGATGCAGTTTATTTTGCAACTGTAGAGAAATTGTGTTCCTCAGAAGCTAGTTGAAAGACGGCTTTTACACACATTTATTTCTCAGAAATGGGCATGTGGAGGGAAGTTCGTCCATCTCGCATATAGGGAACGGTTGCAGGAGAAACTTTATCTCCGGTTTTTCAGTCTGTTCCTAGTACCTGTTTGAAGCTCCTGCAGTTTTCACAGTAAAACCTAGTTGGAGCTAGTACCTCCCCATATATATGTATGGTCTGTAGTTTGCAACTGAAAAGAATCTCTGTGTTCCCAACAAGCAAGGTGAAGGACGGCTTTCACACACACTTATCTCTCAGAACTGAGCATTTTGAGAGACGTTCGTTCATCTAGCACAAAGGGAAATGGTGGCAGGATAAACTTGTTGTCAGTTTTCTCATTCTGATTTCTAGTGTGGTTTGAAGTACCTTTAGTTGTCACTGAAATACAGATTTCAAGCTAGAACCTAAGCATATATATTGATGGAGTTGTAGTTTGCAACTGAAAAGAAATTCTGTGTTCCCAACAAGCAAGGTGAAGGACGGATTTCACACACACTTATCTCTCAGAATTGAGCATGTTGAGAGGACGTTCGTTCATCTAGCACAAAGGGATCGGGTGGCAGGATAAACTTTTTGTCTTGTTTCTCATTCTGTTTCCTAGTGCCGGGTTGAAGTACCTTCCGTTGTCACTGAAATACAGAGTTGGAGCTACAACTGAAGCATATATATGGATGGAGTGTAGTTTGCATGTGAAAAGAAACTTATTGTCCTCTACAATATAGTTGAAGTACGCCTTTCACACACACGTCTCTCTAAGAACTGAGCATGTGGAGAGACTTTCGTTCATCTAGCACAAAGGGAACGTGTCGCAAGAGACTATTTCAGTGTGTTTTTCTCAGTCTGTTTCTTAGTGCCAGTTTGAAACTTCTGCAGTTTTTCACTGTAATACAGATTTGGAACTAGTACCTCCCCATATATATGGATGAAGTGTAGTTTGCAAGTGAATAGACACTTTGTGTTCCCACATATTTAGGTGAAGGACTGCATTCACACACACTTATATCTCTGACCTGAGCATGTGGAGAGACGTTCTTTCATCTAGCACAAATGAAAGTGTTGCAGGAGAAACTTTTACTCTGATTTCTCAGTCCATTTCCTAGCGCCGGTTTGAATTTCCTGCAGTTTTCACTGTAAAACTGACTTGGAGCTAGTGCCACCACATATATATGGATGGATTCTAGTTTGAATCTGAAAGAAACTTTGTGTTCATAACAAGCTATATGGAGGACGGCTTTCACACACACTTGACTCTCAGATATGAGCATGTTGCAGACTTTTGTTCAACTAGCACAAAGGGAATAATTTGCAAGGGAAAGTTTTAGTACGGTTTCTAAATCTGTTTCCCAGTGCCTTTTTGAAATTCCTGCAGCTTTAACTGTAAAACAGAAGTGGAGCTAGTAACTCCCCAAATATATGGATGGAATGTAGTTTGCAACTGAAAAGAATCTCTGTTTCCCAACAAGCTAGGTGAAGGACGGCTTGCACACACACTTATCTCTCAGAACTGAGCATGTTGAGAGACGTTCGTTCATCTAGCACAAAGGGATCGGGTGGCAGGATAAATTTATCTTGTTTCTCATTCTGTTTCCTAGTGCCGGTTTGAAGTACCTTCTGTTGTCAGTGAAATACAGAGTTGGAGATAGAACTTAAGCATATATATTGATGGAGTGTAGTTTGCATATGAAAAGAAACTTATTGTCCTCTACAATATAGTTGAAGTACGCCTTTCACACACCTTTCTCTAAGCACTGAGCATGTGGAGAGACTTTCGTTCATCTTGCACAAAGGGAATCTGTCACAGGAGAAATTTTCAGTGTGTTTTCTCAGTCTGTTTCTTAGTGCCGGTTTGAAATTCCTGCAGTTTTCACTGTAATACAGATTTGGAGATAGTACCTCCCCATATATATGGATGAAGTGTAGTTTGCAAGTGAATAGACACTTTGTGTTCCCACATATTTAGGTGAAGGACTGCATTCATACACACTTATATCTCTGACCTGAGCATGTGGAGAGACGTTCTTTCATCTAGCACAAAAGAAAGTGTTGCAGGAGAAACTTTTACTCTGATTTCTAAGTCCATTTACTAGCGCCGGTTTGAATTTCCTGCAGCTTTCACTGTAAAACCGAGTTTTAGCTAGTACCTCCCCAAATATATGGATGGATTGTAGTTTGCTACTGAAAAGAAACTCTGTTTCCCAACAAGCTAGGAGAAGGTCGGCTTGCACACACACTTATCTCTCAGAACTGAGCATGTTGTGAGACGTTCGTTCATCTAGCACAAAGGGATCGGGTGGCAGGAAAACTTTTGTCTTGTTTCTCATTCTGTTTCCTAGTGCCGGTATGAAGTACCTTCTGTTGTCAGTGAAATACAGTGTGGAGCTAGAACTTAAGCATATATACGGATGGAGTGTAGTTTGCATGTGAAAAGAAACTTATTGTCCTCTACAATATAGTTGAAGTACGCCTTTAACACACACGTATCTCTAAGAACTGACCATGTGGAGAGACTTTCGTTCATCCTGCACAAAGGGAACCTGTCGCAGGAGAAACTTTCAGTGTGTTTTCTCAGTCTGTTTCTTAGTGCCGGTTTGAATTTCCTGCAGTTTTCACTGTAATACAGATTTGGAGATAGTACCTCCCCATATATATGGATGAAGTGTAGTTTGCAAGTGAATAGACACTTTTTGTTCCGAAATATTTAGGTGAAAGACGGCTTTCACACACACTTATATCTCTGACCTGAGCATGTGGAGAGACGTTCTTTCATCTAGCACAAAGAAAGTGTTGCAGGAGAAACTTTTACTCTGATTTCTCAGTCTATTTCCTAGCGCTGGTTTGAATTTCCTGCAGTTTTCACTGTAAAACCGAGTTGGAGCTAGTACTTCCACATAATATGGATGGATTCTAGTTTGAACCCGAAATAAACTTTGTGTACATAACAAACTATATGGAGAACGGATTTCACACACACTTAAGTCTCAGATCTGAGCATCTTGCAGACTTTCGTTCAACTAGCACAAAGGGAATGTCTTGCAAGAGAAAGTTTTAATACGGTTTGTAAGTCTGTTTCCTAGTGCCGGTTTGAATTCCTGCAGCTTTCACTGTAAAATCGAGTTGGAGCTAGTACCTCCCCAAATATATGGATGGATTGTAGTTTGCAAGTGAAAAGAAACTCTGTTTTCCCAACAAGCTAGGTGAAGGACGGCTTGCACACACACTAATCTCTCAGAAATGAGCATGTTGAGAGACGTTCGTTCATCTAGCACAAAGGGATCGGGTGGCAGGATAAACTTTTGTCTTGTTTCTCATTCTGTTTCCTAGTGCCGGTATGAAGTACCTTCTGTTGTCAGTGAAATACAGAGTTGGAGCTACAACTGAAGCATATATATGGATGGAGTGTAGTTTGCATATGAAAAGAAACTTATTGTCCTCTACAATATAGTTGAAGTACGCCTTTAACACACACGTATCTCTAAGAACTGAGCATGTGGTGAGACTTTCGTTCATCCTGCACAAAGGGAACCTGTCGCAGGAGAAACTTTCAGTGTGGTTTCTCAGTCTGTTTCTTAGTGCCGGTTTGAAGTTCCTGCAGTTTCACTGTAATACAGATTTGGAGATAGTACCTCCCCATATATATGGATGAAGTGTAGTTTGCAAGTGAATAGACAATTTGTGTTCCAAAATATTTAGGTGAAGGACGGCATTAAAACACACTTATCTCTCAGAACTGAGCATGTGGAGAGACTTTCGTTCATCAAGCACAAAGCAAACGTTTGCAGGAGAAACATTTAGTGTGGATTCTCAGCCATTTCCCTTGTGCTGGTTTGAAGATCCTTCAGTTTTCACAGTAAAAACCGAGTTGGAGCTTGTACATGACCATATATATGGATGGAATGTAGTTAGCAACTGAGAAGAAACCTTATTTTCCAAACAAGATAGAGGAAGGATGGCTTTCAAACACACTTATCTCTCAGAACTGAGCAAGTGGAGAGACTTTCGTTCATCTAGCGCAATAGGAAAGGGTTGCAGATGAAGTTTTACTCTTGTTTCTCAGTCTGTTTCCTAGTGACGGGTAGAAGATCCTGCAGATTTCACTGTAAATCCGAGTTGGTGCTAGTAAATCCCATATATGAGTGCAGTGTATTTCGCAAATGAAAAGAAATTTTGTTCCAACAAGCTAGGTGAAGGACGGCTTTCACACCCACTTATCTCTCAGAACTGAGCATTTTGTGAGTAAGTTCATCTAGCGCAAAGGGAACGGTTTGCAGGGAATTTTTTATTGTGGTATCTCAGTCTTTTTCATACTGCCGGTTTGAAGTTAGTGCACTTTTCACTGTAAAACAGAGTTGGATCTAATACCTACCCATATATGGATAGAGTGTAGTTTGCAACTGAAGAGACACTTTGTGTTCCCAACTATTTAGTTGAAGGACGGCTTTCACACACAGTTATCTCTCAGAAATGAGCATGTGGAGATACGTTCGTTCAACTAGAACAAAGGGAACGGGTAGCAGGAGAAACATTTTGTCTAGTTCTCAGTCTGTTTCCTAGTGCTGGTTGAAGTTCCTGCAGTTTTCACGTAAACAGAGTTGGAACTATTACCTCCCCATATATATGGATGGAGTGTAGATTGCAAGTGAAAAGACACTTTGTGTTCCCAACAAGCTAGTTGAAGGACGGCTTTCATACACACTTATATCTCTGAAATGAGCATGTGGAGAGACGTTCGTTCATCTAGCACAAAGGGAACGGTTTGCAGGAGAAATTATATTCTCTTTTTCATTCTGTTCTTAGTGCTGGTTTGAAATTCCTGCATTTTTTAATGTAACACCGAGTTATATCTAGTAATTCCCCTATATATATGCATGGAGTGTAGTTTGCAAATGAAAACAAATTTTGTGCACCCAATAATCTAAGTGAAGGACGGCTTTCACAAACACATTATCTATCAGAAGTGAGCATTTGGAGAGAAGATCGTTCATCTAGCACATAGTGAACGGGTTGCAGGAATCTTTTCTCTGGTTTCTCAGTCTGTTTCCCAGTGCCTGTTTCAAGTTCCTGCAGTTTTCACTGTAAAACCGAGTTGGAACTAGTACCTCCCCAGATATAGATGGAGTTTAGTTTGCAACTTAATAGAAACTTTGTGTTCCCTACAAGCTTTGTGAAGGACGGCTTTCACACACATTATCTCTGTGAACTGAGCATGTGGAGAGACGTTCTTTCATCTAGCACAAAGAAAGTGTTGCAGGAGAAACTTTTACTCTGATTTCTCAGTCCATTTACTAGTGCCGGTTTGAATTTCCTGCAGTTTTCACTGAAAAGCGAGTTGGAGCTAGTACTTCCACATATATATGGAGGGATTCTAGTTTGAAA